>NC_091748.1:38528935-38581435 GCF_043380555.1 Nothobranchius furzeri | reverse complement strand
AGAGATGTAACAGCCGTCGTCTGAGCCAGCCCACCAGTCCCTGTAGATGGACGATGGAGTGGACAGTGGGAGGAAGCGTCCCAAAGCTCTCTCTGCAGACCGTCCTGTATGATGTTCCTCTGACCAGAAACGTCCAGCCACGGGTCTGCTCCAGCCCTCCATCCATGCCTGGATCCTCCTGCAGCAGATCCAGCTGCACTGTTAAAGACTTTCTGCTCACTCAGTTTAAATAAATGATCCAGGAAGAGTCACTCAGGTTAATCCTGCTTTAACCGTACATAACTGGTCCATACTGGTTTTGATCTGTAAATAAGTGTAACGTATTATAAATAATCTTGTCTCCTCTACATCTTTTCATTTTCTGTTCATGTAACATGTTCAAAAACATCTGTAAATATAAAATTGGTGACAAAATCAAGGACCAGAAAGAGTTATCAGTTAGTATTTGTTTTAATAAATGTGTTCAAATATCAAACAGCTAAATAACATTAACATGATGACAGTAGAAGGCCTCTCTCCCAGGAGGACCACCAGGTAAAGCCTCTCCTGACCCTGGACACCTGCAGTCCTACAGAGGAAATAAGACCACAGGTGACAAAAAGGCAATAAACACATTTTTACATTTATCCACATGAGAAGATAAAACTTATATTCTTCACACAAACTTTTTACTTCATTATAACGTGTCAGCTGTGTAAATCCCCGAATGTAAAACTACTTTTCACAGAAGAACTTCTGTGGTTGTGTGTAAACAGCTTCACTCTTCACCTCTAAGCTTAATGAAAACGCTTCTTTGCTCCGTTGTCCTTAAAACAAATGCGTTGGATGCAGGGCCAGATTAACACTTTGTTGTACCCTGGGCAACAATATTCAAGGGCCCCATCATCACAACCCAAGCATCACCATAATATGGTCACATACAGAATATTTTACTGTAATATGCAGTAAATATACTCAATACTTGAATGCCTGACGTCACGTAACCCACTCAGGGTAACCTTTGACCCACCTCGTGTGGACTGACCAATGAGGAGAGGGTCTTAACTTGAGGCCCTCTCTTCATTGGTCAGTCTGCATGAGACTGACTTTCAAAGTCGTAGGCAGCGAAGCGTCTCTGTGCAGCGCAAAAGCCCGGGTGGACAGTTTGTTTAATGTAGGGTGATCATATTTCCATTTCCAAACAAGAGGACAGGGGATCTGTGCCTATGACGTCACACTATGGCAACGCCACACAAACCATGCTGGGACCCATTTTTTGTAAGAACTAAATTAATATCAGATTCTGCCAATAAAAGGGCTCTAAAACAATTCATATGTAAACATTTAGCATATTTATTGCAAAATCTAATTTTTCTGCTTTAGTGCTGCAACAAGGTTTTATTAATAATAAATTATTATACCTTTTGTTTTACTACAGCATCGGTACGCTTCCTGTGCACAGATTATTAAGGATGCTTGTTTCAGCTGTGAGATTAGACGATAGGATCAATGATAAAATAAGTTGTCACACACTCCATGGAAACTTTCAGAGAATCCTCAAATAGTGGCTTTCTAGTGGTTTTGTTACTTTTTACAAGTTTAGAAAAGCAGCAGATGAGACAGCATGTCTGATAATTTAGTTTTTCATCGGATGTTATTAGAACATGTCAGTAATGTCTGAGGAGCTTTTATAAACACTGTATAACTAACACTACTGGAGAGGGCATGAATTACACAGAGGCTTCTGGGGAGCCCAGTTATGGGGTGGGGGGGGGTCATTTTGCCTTGGCCCCCAAAATGTCTTGAAACGGCCCTGGGTGTGTGACTGAGTTTTGAAGGTGATCTGAATTGTATCAGATGTATAACTATTACATGTGTGTAACTTATTGTTTTATACAGGTAGAAACGTGTAGTGGAGATAAATCTATCTACATTTTACTTTGTTTTCTTGTTTTTATTGAACTATTTCCTGTCCTGTCTGTCTCTCATCTTCCTGCATCTCCTCTAAACTCTCCAGAAAAACTGCTGCCTGGATTCTTACTTTTTCACCTCATCAGTTACTTCTGAGCAGATCAAAGGGATCTCCTGACCGCAAAGCGGAGTGCGCGTTTCGATGCTGCGTCAGTGAGGTGAAATCACCGCAGCACAGGTGATGAGCTCCGCAGTAGCAGAGCGCTTCAGGTACAAATAAGACAGAAAATAGAGAACATGTGCGGACATGAACCATCGTGTGCTAATTATAGATTTTTGGTTGCGCCACTTTGAGAATGGACCGTGCGCTGGAAGCAGCTGCCTGGAGCGCTGCGCAACAACGCGCTGTGCTGCTCTCTGTGCTCTCTGCTCAGAAGAGTCCATAAATGATGTAATATAGGTAGAAAACTTGTTTCCGGCTCCCCTGGATGTGTAGGATATCCAGCTCCCCCATAATTCGATCCCTGCTCCTGGATGAAAAACCGGACATTTTCATCTACAAGAACCCCCAGTCTGGACGCCCCGGACAGAGAATGAAAAGTGGACATGTCCGGGGAAAAGAGGACGTTTGGTCACTATAGTTTAATATAAAGCGGGAGATTACAGATAGGCCTACAGTATTTTGCTCGTGCCCTTGCTGCCCTGGGCCCTTTAGAGTTCGTGGGCCCTGGGCAATTGCCCAGTTGCCCATATGGTTAATCCGGCCTTGGTTGGATGCAGTTAACTGAGGCGGACGGCAGCCTCATGACAAGAAGGCAGCTGCATACGGCCAGCGAGGGAGAGCAGAGGACTGGGAGCGGAGCACTACGAGCTGCACGCGATGTAAAAAGCAACATGGAAAAATGCATCCATGTCCTGCTAGAAACAAAAGATGCAGAAGGTGCAACAAAGTCTGACATTTTGAAGTGGCATGTTTTACAAAAACACTGAAAGAAGTGTCAACAGTGCCCAGAGAAATGGACACGGATGACCAGTTTTTCCCAAGTGGTGCTCGCTGCAGAACCACAAAGGCGGAGCTGCACCAGAAGGTGGAGCTGCACCAGAGTCAGCCCCGCCCATTCTATCAGAGTCAGTCCAATTCCTTCCAGTTGTCAGACTATAGCATTCTGGAAACAAAGAGGGTGTTATAGCTAAAAAATGCAAGATTGAGGATGGAGTTGAGAAGTGAATTGAACAGTTTTTGTAAAGGTTCCATATAATTAAAAATCTAACTTTTTGAACTTTTAATCATGTTATATTGTCATTTCCTCATAAGAAACATGCCAAAGCCATTTTTGGCCTCATTCATGCATTTTCTTCCCATCTCAGCTTCAATTTGGTCTCCTCCCCCGAAGCGGGTCTGGTCTTGGTTCTCAAATCTGGATATTCTGTGAATTTTCTGACAAAATATTTCTGAAATGACTTCTACTGAGACACCGCCAGAAAAATCGTACATCCCATCTACAAAGACACACCGAATAGCATAATCAAATGTAACGCCACCTAATTTTTTATCAGATGTGGTGGTGTAGTGGTGATGGTGTCAGGTTGACATGCAGTTTTGCGCAGGTTTGCATCCCAGCAGTGGAAATATTCTATAATCTCTTTTCCTCATTTCTAGCTACACTTGCCAGTACTATGTTTACAACAATTTATTGGTATGCCATTTAACATATAATGACTAATGTGTTTTTTTATTTATTCATTCGTTTATTTAGCCAGTGTGTCCATTTGTGAGCAGAGTTTCAACTAAAATGCTGTTTAGGAACGACCAAATTCAAAGAACTTGTAGAGACATAAATATTTTTCTGAAAATGAACATTACAACTAAAATATGAACAAATTAAATGTTTCAGCTGGCTAAATAGATTGTTGCCGACCCCACCGAGAATCGAACCAGCATCAGCTGAGGGGAAAGCAAAACTTAGGTTAGACAAGTTGCCACTGGACTACCAGAAACCACATGGTGGTGGTACATGCTGTTGTCCAGAAGTTTTGTTAGAGCGGCTGTGGGCAGATATTCGCTAAGAGAAACCTTTTTATTTCGGAATATATTCAGTCTTTGTCATGTAGCAAGTTATATTTATCTTGTTTAATTGGAGCATAGAACATAGCATTAACGACTGTAAACTAGTAACAGCCGTAATTCATGTGGGTTAGGTCAGTTTGCGATAAAGTTGAAAACAAAACCGGAAGTCAGTGGGCTAGGCTGAGTTTGCGTGAATGGGCGGGGCTGACTCTGGTGCAGCTCCACCTTATGGTGCAGCTCCGCCTTTGTAGTTCTGCAGCGAGCACCCTCTCGTTTTTCCTGGGAGCCATAGGTAAAGACTTCATTGAGCAGTTTAGCAGAGATGAAGAGTGGCTGATGAACTTACCTGTGAACGGCAGCACCGTAGAGTTCAAAATAGACACCGGAGCCGACATCACGGTTATGTCACAGAGTGAATTTAACAAACTACAACACTGCCCCCGCTTGGTCGCACAGAGAAAACCACCTTACATCACAAGCCCAGGAGGAAAGGTGCACTGTACAGGGAAGTTCTTGGCCTCAAGCCAGCACAAAGGGCAAAAATATAAATTTTGGATTACAGTTATCACTGGACCCTATGCACACAATCTTTTAAGTGGAAGCGTAGCAAGGAAGATGGGTCTAGTCAAACGTGTCAACACAGAACTGTTGGAGGATGTTTTTGGGGATGTTGGTCTGCTCAAATGTGACCCAGTGAAAACTGAGCTGAAAGCTAAAGCTGATCCCTATTCTCTAACAACACCAAGAAGAGTACCCTTTCCCCTTTTGCCTAAAGTTGAAGCTGAGATAAAGTGCATGCTGGCAAGTGGAATAACTGAGGAGGTCACAGAACCCACTGATAGGTGCGCCAATATGGTACCTGTTGAAAAGAACAGGGAAAGAGTCAGGGTATGTATCGACCTAAAACGTTTAAACAGTGCAGTCAAACGTGAAAGGTACATGCTACCTACTCTGGAGGATATAGCCCCCAAGCTCGCAAGAGCCCAAATATTCTCAACATTGGACGCATCGTGTGGGTTTTGGCAGATCCCTTTGGAAGAAAGTAGCAGAAAACTTACTACTTTCATCAAGCCATTGGGAAGGTTCTGCTTCAAGCGTCTACCCTTTGGGATTACGTCCGCACCTGAAAATTTTCAGAGGCTGATGTCGGAACTACTGAGCGGCCATGATGGAGTAGTGGTAGTGATGGATGATGTTCTGGTTTTTGGAGCATTAAAAGAACGTCTGAGCAGAGTCCTGAAAACAATCAATGTAAGTGGGCTTCAACTGAACAAGCAAAAGTGCCATTTTGCCAAGCCAGAAATACGATACTTTGGACACATCATCAGTGCTGAGGGAATGAGACCAGACCCAGACAAAGTCAAGGCCATCACCAACATGCCAAGCCCTACAAATGTGGAAGAACTTCGCCAGGTGCTGGGCCTCATCAATTATGTGGGCCGGTTTATTCCAGATCTCTCATCCAAGCTGCATGCGATCACTGAGCTGCTCAAGAAAGACAACAGATGGATTTGGGACCATGCACAAGAACAAGCTTTCAGAGAGGTAAAGGCCATGCTTGTGTCAGCACCAGCACTTGTGTACAACGACCCAAACCGTGAGACTGTTGTCAGTGCGGATGCCAGCAGTTTTGGATTGGGGCGACATTACTGCAGGTTCATGAGGACAAGTTAAAGCCTGTAGCTTTCTGTTCCCGCACACTAACAGACACAGAGAAGAGATACTCACAAATCGAAAAAGAGTGTTTAGCTGGGGTGTGGGCCTGTGAGAGGTTTGCACGTTATGTTCAAGGCATGGACCGTTTTCGGCTGCAAACAGATCACAAACCATTAGTTCCTTTGATAAACACATACGACTTGGACAAGGCTCCACCCAGAGTGCAAAGACTACTAATGCGTCTTCTGAGGTTTCAGGTGGTGGCAGAGCATGTGCCGGGCAAACAAATGGTCATCGCGGACTCCCTCTCCAGCAACCCGCTGAACAACTCGGATGACAGCATCGACAGCACGTGCAAAGAGGTACAAGTTTATCTACAATCTATTCTGTCAAATGCGCCGGTGTCGCCACAAAGGTTGGAAGGAATCAGATCAGCAACACAACAGGATGAGGAGTTAACAAGAGTCATCAGCCTCATACACAAGGGTTGGCCACCAAAACACTCACTACATCTTGCATTGCATGGCTATTTTCCAGCACGATCACAACTCTCAGAGGTTGATGGACTAGTATTGTATCAGGACAGACTAGTCATCCCTGCAGCTCTGAGGCCCGACGTTTTGAACCGCATTCACGAGGGACATCAAGGGTTAACAAAGTGCAGAGCAAAAGCAAAAATGTCGGTGTGGTGGCCTCGCATCAGCAAAGATATTGCACAGGTTGTAAATACATGCAAGTTCTGCATTTAAAACAAGACTTCACAAAGACACGAGCCGCTGCTCACTTCACCCCTACCAGATGGACCCTGGCAGCGGATTGCAGCTGACCTGTGTGAGTTCGAGAAGCAAAATTATGTGATTGTGACTGACTACTATTCCAGAGACATCGAAATTGGCCGCCTGCCAAGCACCGCGAGCAGACAGGTCATTGGCCGACTGAAAAGTATGTTTGTAAGACGGGGCATACCACTGGAGTTGGTCAGCGACAACGCAACACAATTCACTTCAGATGAGTTCAAGCAGTTCTGTGAGGAGTATGGATTCAATCACATAACCTCAAGCCCACATTTTCCCCAAGCAAATGGTGCTGCAGAACGTGCTGTTCAGACAGCAAAACACATCCTAAAGCAAGCAGACCCACATTTGGCTCTGATGTGTTACAGAGCGACCCCAAGTACTGCAACGGGAGTGAGCCCAGCAAAGATCATGACGGGAAGACACATTAGAACAACGCTACCAATGCTCAGAGACAAAATGCGGAGCAAATCTGAGAATAAACAAGACATTCTGCAGAAAGACACCCAAACTAAATCATCCTACAGGTACTTCCATGACTGACACCACTCAGCTCGACCTCTACCTGAGTTACTTCCTGGACAGAACGTCAGAGTAATGTTGGATGGAGAAAAGGAGTGGAAAACTTCAGCAAGGGTCCTTAGCAAATGCGATGAGCCACATTCATATATTGTGAAAATGGACAATGGGACAGTAACACGCAAAAACAGGAGACACCTACAACCTGTTCCAGATAACACCGCACCACAAGAAATGCAACCAGTGGGCACACCAGCCAAACAGCCCAGCAGCCCACATCGAGCTGTTCCGGGTGACCAAAGTGTGCTGGATTCAGGACAAACGGTTAAAACTGAAGAACCACCACAGCCTGCTACACCAAGGAAGGTAGTGCATGTGACCAGCAGGGGTAGACCGATAAGAGTCCCTCATAGGTACAGAGAGTAACACTGTATTAGTTCAAAAGAAGAAGAAAAAAACATGTTGTGGAATGCCATCGTTCTGACTTACTGAATGTTATTTGAATAAGTGTTAGATTCGAGTTATGTATCGTAAGAAGAAAAGAAAAGAAAAGATTTTTGGTATGCTCGTTTCAAGAATAAGGTTAATACCAGAAGAGTTGAGTGTTAAAGTGTTTTATTAATGCTAGTTTCGTGAGAGGGGAGATGTCATGATGTGTGCTTAACAGGCCACCGTACGGGGCACGTATAGGAGACACAGACTAGAGAGAGAAGCCATTGTTGTTCGTATTACTGGACTACACATTAAAAACACGGTTAACTTCTGAGGTGTTTCATTCTTCATCTTCGCTGAACACGACAATATGTATTCCAGATATCTATACTCCTATTGTTCCTAGTAGAAATTAACACTCCAGATATCCATGAGAATGCTCCTAATGAATTCCAGATGGTAAAAATCATTCAGTCATAAAATTTTTTATATTAAAGATATTTTAGAACGCAACTGCGTTACAGTACATAAAAGTAACATCAGTACTTTGCTATGTAATTAATTACTTTTACAAAGTGGTAACTGAGTTACCAACTCAATTACCTTTTGGAGAAAGTAATTTGTAACTATAACTAATTACTTTTTTAACGTACGATGCCCAACAATGTGTATGTATGGCTTAAAATAAATAGCACAGTTGATTAAGAAACATATTAAAGTTAATGAAAGAAGAAAGAAAAGATTAAAAGTGCACAACCTAAAAAGAAAAAGATACAACTCAGATTATCAGGTGCTGGCAAAGGCAATGGTATAATAATGTGTCTTCAGCCAGTTCTTATCAACTGACCAAGTCAGTGCACACCTGACAAGGAGAGGGAGCTCATTCTAGAGCCTGGGGGCCAGGGTCGAAAAATTGCAACCCTCCATTGGAGCCACACCTAATCTGTGAGACCGACATTAAGTCAAGATGTTGTGAGCGCAGCTCATGAAGAAGCAGCAAACCAGGAGGTTAATGAAGTTTGATCACTGCCCCGTAGGCAATTAAAGACATAGATGAGGAACTTAAACTCAGTTCTGTAGGGGACAGAGAATCCGTGACGGGAGGCCAGAACAAGTTCGTCAGAAATCTGGCCACTTAGTGGTTGCAGTTTCAGAAGTGCAGCCTGATTACCACCGCTGCACAGTGAGTTGCAGTATAGTGTTTTAAGTGTTAAAGGCATGAACAACTGTTTTTAGGCTGACACATGATAGCAAAACGTTTATTGATCTGAAAGATCCAGGCCAGGTTGCTTATATATTTTAGTTTTGTGATCATTTCTATTCATATGTTTTACTTTTTATCTACCCCACAGTCTTTTCCTGTTCAAAGCAGAGAAGGAAATAAAACCTTTATTCCAATTTATAGCATTTTTTGTGTGGTAGAAGCATCGGTAGTGGTAATCGGTATCGGCGAGTACTCAAATCCAAGTATCGGTATCGTATCGGTTTTGAAAAATGTGGTATCGTTGCATCCCTAATTGGATCCATGCACATATTTTCCTGTCTCAGTTTCAAATCCTCTGCTGGTCTGCCCAGCGATATACCGCGGGATGGGGGCAGTTTGAATCATTATGCTCTGCCCCATCCCATCTAGGTCATGTTTAATCTGGAACTCTCCATTGCTGTAAACACTAACGCCCTCTCTCTCCAAAGTAGCTAGAGGAGAGATTAATCTCCACAGTTGTAAAGAAGTGACTTCTTTCTTTTCTGCCTTTTTGATTATGTCTAGACTGTGAAGATGGCTGTGAGAGGTACAGGAATTAGCTCTGCCATCCCAAAGAAGAGTTTAATAACCAGAAATGGTTGAATTTTATCTTTATGAGCTCTCAAAACTGTGAAAGTGTTTTCACAGACTGTTTGTACTCACCACTTTCAGAACCAGGGTGGGTTTTCAGACATATTACTTATTGAAACCAACACCATTCCAATGCTGAAACCACCTGATGGATAGAGTAGTGTGTACCACCAAAATGCTAACTGCTAGCTGCTAAGTGAATGGTTATAAAGTTTGATGGGTGAGCGTCAGGGACTAGCTATCTTTACTCCATCTGGGTGATGCTGCTCTCCAAGCCAATGGAGGTAAACTCCATTTCTCCAAACCGAGGTCATTCAGGAATGTTTCTGTTGCAAGCTCTTGCATGCCAGAAACAATGGAGGAGGTCAGAAGGAAAGCAAAGATAAGCGAGAGCTCACTCGTGCGAGTGGAGTCAGGCAGGTGATAAGAAGGAGTGGTCCAACTGAACAGGAAGCAGCACAGGAGGTGGGGCAGAAGAAGGCCAACTGAAGAGACATCTCAGGATGTGAAAGTCCTCCATGGGGAAGCTGTGGACTTTGGGTGGAGCTGAAACCAGCTTACAAATATAACGATCATATGGGTTTGGCTGTCTTGTGTTTAACTGAGATATGTAACTGACAAATAATCACATTGTTTTGCTGTCTTGTAATAAAAAGATGTATGTAACTGACAAATGATTACATTGTTTAGGTTGTCTCATGACTGGTTGAGATATTGCTTCACTATGGAAAGTGTTTTGCTGGGCAGTTTTTAGAATGATATATAAAGGGCAGTTAGAGAGAGACAGTGCAGTGGTAGAGAGTAAGAGAGTAGAGGTGGGATAGAAGAGGTCGTCCTCCGTGGACGGAGAAGTCGTGAAGAGTGTGTGTGACAGTTCGTGTTGACACGAGTCGAGGAAGTAGCAGCGACAGGTGCAGGAAGAGAGAGCAGTTATTCTCAGGAAGATTTTTAGAAGCAGCAGCCGGGGAATTTTTAAATCTTAGACATACTCTTTTTTGTATTTTTTAATCTTGAAATAAAATTTTTGGAAAAGGAATCCTCATTCTCAATTCTTAAAGGTCTCTTTTAGCCTAAGAGTAGGAGCCCCGACCAGATCTAAAGGAGGTTAGCAACCTTAAATAGCTTGTTCCTGTGCTTCAGGACTTGTTTTCAGGTTGTGACAGATTAAGAAAAGATACCTTATGTGATGGGAGCTAGTCTCCCCTCCTCCCTATTGTAGCAGGACACCCTAAGGGTTATAAATCATAATGGTTCGATGGTTCAAACAAGCTCTGTTCTGCACGTGTGAAAAAGTCTGTTTAGCGTGGGATGGAACCATTTCAAAGGGTGGATTAATTAGATTAATTGATAAATCCATGTTAGCCTGATCAACTGACAGGAATCATTTTCTAATTACCACCGCCCACATTGCTGACAGAGGCGCAAATTAATCCTGATAGGACCCAAATAACAGTCAGCTGGATGGCCTCTAGTGAACTTTCGCCCTAGTATTTAAAACCATTAAATAATGGGAGATTTAAAAGGGAAGTGTGTTGTCATAGAAGAACAAGTACGACAATCTCCATTCCACCTTAAAATAGAAAACGAGATCTAATTAGGGAGTCCAAACCAGGGTCTGTACAATAAAACTCACCTGCGGCCTCAACCTCCCTGAAAAGCAGGGGTGGGAGGCTGCGGGCGGGCCTGTGGGCTTGCCGCTGATATCTCCCAGGGCTCTGCCGGCTGCTGGTTGTGGCCCCCCCGGGGCGATCCTCTGTGCCTCTCGAGGGGGGCGGGGGCCTTTCTGGTTGCAGTCTCCTTGGGGTTCCTGTGCCCTGGGGCAACTCCTGGATCTCTGGGACTTGGAGCTCCCCCGTCTCCTGCGCATCTTTGGGGGGCGGATCTGTGGTCCCTCACACTCTCTGTTGGACGCTCCTATAGAGAAACCTTACATAAACAAGCGCGTGTACACACACAGGTGCTCACATGGTGCTCTCAAAAATATGGGCTTGGGCACGTTAAACACAGGTCTTAAGACTATGGTGGGCACTTAATGCACTGTGATTTATTATCGTAATTCTTCAGTTAAGCAATGTTGATTATATATTTCTTCATCAAGTTGATGCAGTGATAGCTTGATCTTGCTGTATTGTTGTTGTGTCCCTTTTTTTGTCCTTTTGCTTTTTTTGTCTCTTTCTGCAGGTCTAGAAGCAGACTCTTGTTCATTATTGTTTATTTTTGTGGACCCCCCCCCCTCGCCCCCACCTCTTCTTTTCCTTTCTCTCTCTCCCCCCCCCCCCCCCCCTCTCCCCCCCTCTTCTTTTCCTTTCTCTTTCACCTCTGTCTCCGTGTCTGGTCGGAATTACAAAGCATTCAAAAACAATAACAATAAAGTTTTAAGTATCAGGCGTGACATTAAAAGCAAACGCTTTGATGCTCCACCTGAGAGTAAATCTGTAAGGCTTGTCACCAGCATTCAGACATCAATTCTGCTTGCTTCACAGCCAGACAGGACACGGTAAAAATAAATAAATAAATAAATAAATAAATAAATAAATAAAGCAGCGTATTCTAAGGTTCTAACGGAACCACTAAAAGTACACGCTCGCTACATTTCCACAATGAGTAAGACAGATTTTTTAAATCTTTTTCAGAGAAACACCCTTAAAAATAAACATGCATTTAAATCCAAAGCAAAGAAGCCACAGTGCCTGCATGGCTGACTCTAATCATGGCCTAACTTTAATCATCTGTTTCTGTTTGTTTAGGAGTCTATGAAGGTTAGAAAAAGATCCTCACTTTTATTCAGGAGATTCGTTCTCAGAGTTCTGCTGTCTTCTGCTCTGACTGACAAGTCTCCTCACCACAGTTTGCAAAAACAATTTCCCTGTTCTGCATAGCTACTTTGATGCCAAACTGTGCTGAACTGAGTGAACAACAGAAACTCACCGTGGTGTAATTCTCCTCATGACCACAAAGAAATCAGGAGACTTTCTAAAATGAAACACCCTTTTGTTTAGTTTATGTTCAAACAGCTTTGTCGTGTGGAGCATGGCGTTTTCTGAGACAGAAGACAGCATGAAACGCTGATTGGTGCTGAACCTCTGCAGCCCGCTCACCTTCTTTGTATTAGTTGCCCTTGGTTCCTGTTGACAGTGGTGGTGCCGGCACTCAGCCGCCCAGACCTCAGTCTCTGTCATCCCAGAGTACACAGTGGAAAGAGGTGAAATCACTAGCACATGGGCTCTAATACACACACACACACACACACACACACACACACACACACACACACTGTGCTTGTGTTTGGAAGAATGGCATACCCAACTCCACAATCCTGACCCCGACTGTTCTTTTAAATAATAAAAATAAACCACATGCGGAACATGAGATGATTGTACAGATATGAAAACATTGGGATTGTGTGCCTGGTCTGGATTTTTAATGTGGCTACAAATGTTAACACAATGTGTGTGACTGGAGTTTGAGTGCGGGAGCTTCCACGTTACACAGAGAGCTCTTTGTGCTTCAGGAGGCACCAGCAGCTTAAGGGCCCTGACTTCATGTCAACGACTTTGTGACAATGTTTACTTAATGTTTGGATGAAACACCAAATATACAGGTGTATTTACCTGCAGTGAGAAGGGAGTTGGACGGCTCCTTCCTTCCTTCCTGCATGGTGTCTGAGACCAGGCGCTGTGGAGGCGGTGCAGTACATCAGCCCATTTGATTTGTATGTGTTTGTTTAAGCTTCAGGTTTCAGCCCCGACTTAGTGAGTGCCATTTTCATTAGCACATTGGTGCTCTGGTTCAGACTGGCGGACCACGAGGTCATCCAAAGTTACAGACTTTTACTTTGTGGTCATCAACTGGTGATCATTTTTGGGAGTGGAAACCTATTTAGGAAGGCTGAAGATTAGCTGTTTGAAGATTTCTCAAGTGCTTCTTGCACATATCTGTTTCTTTGTCAAGGTTTAAATCAGCTGTTGTGAATTTAAGACCTAGCACTTGTTGTTGGAACTATCTGCTGCCTTTCATCCCAGGATTTTAAATAAAGATGATCTAATATTGTGTTATCGGCTGTGAGGTTCCACCTCATTGAACATCCTCAGCAAGTGGACCGTATTATACTTCTAGGCAATGATCAGAAACTATAATTTTTGTCCCCCTTCAAACGTTTAATGTTGTTTTTATTTTACCAGCTTCTGCATTCCATTGTTTTTCTGTCATCTCTGAGAATCGTATTTTAGACGCAGGACAGACGATGAAAAACGTAACTTTTTTATGGTGCATCTGGAGTAGCTTTTCCTCCTGGAATTAGCCTGTAGAAGATTTATGAACTCCTCTCAGCTCGGTTTATTAAAGCACCTCCGTCTGCCTCCTTGCAGGGTGTTAAAGGTGTCACTAGAAGTATGAGTGGAGCTCAAGCTGGTCTATGGCCTGATTATGAACCCAACATGGGAAAAAAAAACATCCTCAAACGAATGTCTTACTACATCTGTTCAACACCAAATATTTTGGAAGTAACCCCACTCACTGTGGAGAAAACGGAAATTCATTCACAATTAAATTTGCCCGCATTTTCTAAACAGGGTAACACACGTGAATAAAATCACAACAGAGGGCTGAGACTGTGGGGTTATTGAGTTTATTAAGCAGTAAATCCAGATAAAAGCAGGACACACAGCACTCCTTCAGCTTCGTTAGACACCCGTGTCATTTTATGTTTCGGCAGTTTTCAGCCCATTCTGTGTTCTTGATAAAAGAAATGTGTACAATAAAATATTTTAGTCACTGATCCATTCGCCGTTCTGCTGCTGTGGGCACGGACTTTAATGTTTCCTTATTGTGAAAATTATTCCAAAATCTTAATAAATAACAAATAGTAACCTAAAGCAGTAGAAACAGGTGTTTATATGTGCAGTTTTAGTGGACATGATTACAAGATAATGTTTTTTCTCATCTTTCACATTTTTGAATGGGCAGCAGTAGCTCAGAAGGTTGTAAGGTTATGAAGTTCATCATTTTCAGCTCCACACAGCTGCCCCCTGTGCACAGTAACACCCGTGTAGAAAAGCCAAGGTCGGGTGTTCCTCAGACTGTTTACATTCCAGGAGAAGAGCCAGAAGGAGGAGAAGACGCTTTACTTAATCAAAGTACTTTATTTGTGATTAAAAATATTAAGCAAAACATATGTTGATCAATAATAATCAAGTGAATGATCTGTGAAATAAATATGTCTTGATTTGTGTTTAATGAAAACAGGACTATTGCACAGACAGACTGATCCTCATCTCCATAGAAACGCATGACACATTGTTCCAACCAATCAGAGCTTTCGGCTGCCGCAGGAGAATCTGGCTTGTTGACTTAAAGAGCAAGTCACCCCTTACAAGAAGCGTACTTCACTCCCACTTCATGTTTGAAAAATCCAACAAATGCTGTTGCCTAGCAGACCGAGTGGGTGGAGCCACTAACAAATACACACACTCACGACATTGTGACATCATAATGTACCAGTTTACATCATAGCATACCTCTTAGCCAATAGCGGTGGCAGATTTAAATTCAAATGCAGTGAAGAGTTTTTACCTGACAACGGCACAACACTGCCAGTTTCAGGCAGAAAATTTAAATTTTAACTAAAATGCACTAAAGTGCAAAACTATTGACTACACGTGTCTGCAGCACGATTAGACATGCATTTATATAGTTTATCAGAAAAAAATTGTTGGTTTAGGGATGACTTGCTCTTTAAAGTGTCCAATCCGCTTTACTAAAACTTATCAACAATTCAGAGATATAAAACAAGGCAACGCCATTTCAAGCTCAGTTCCATCTTGACTTCAGTTCTATTCACCGTCATCCCAAAGAAAAGCACAGCCTGGCCAGATGTGTTTTCTTCTTGAAACTAAGAACTGTGAAGTTGGAGATTTTCGTCGTTTAACAACCAGACGACATCCTTTCAAAATAAGAGCACCTGCTGACGCCGCCGATCGGTACCGGGGTCAACCCTTCAGACGGGCTTTGACGTGCTGCGACCGCTGCTCCGACAGCTCCAGTACACATCCGAGGTCTCCAGACCTGGCATTTCCTGATCTACCTGGGAGGCCCCCCCACTGGGTACGTACACGGCAAAATAGCGGCTCATGTCATCACTTTATAAGCCTCGTGATATCTAGTCATAACAAAGACTACCAGATTCAATGACGTCAGCCTAAGGAGTCTGAACCAACCACACACACACACACACACACGCACCAACACAACATCCAAATCCATTTTCATCCATCACAGAGTTAGTCCTGGTAGATTGTTTAGAATTTATAATTAAGAAATTAAAGATTCTCAAACGATCCCATCTCTCTCTCTTTTCTTGTCTCAAAGTCAATACAGAGTGTTTAATTAAACTCCCTGATGATAAAAACAGCCTATTCTTCTGGTTATGAAAAGTGATCTACTTACAGTGTATTAAAATACAACTCTAGATAGTTACATCACTCTATTCTGTTACATATGGCGAGCCTAGCTTGATATCTGCACAGTTTATTACACTTTGTGCCGATTTTGAGATATTTTTTTGGGGATTTTTGTTCAGTGTGCATGTTAGGGAGAGGAAAAGCAAGCGATTTCCTCATTCAGCTCTCAGAAAGGGGGGTGCACATTCATCACCCTCCAACAGGAGGCGCTGTTTCATCAAAACACCTTAAGTGCTGACGTGTGCTGACGGCCATTTTGAGGCCTACATCTAAGGGTAAACATTTCTCCTGTTTTAATACGATGGAACCGTCTGTTTATTGTTTGTCGCGGTGTTTGTGACACTGTGTGCATCCATTTGTGTAATCGGAGACAGAAGACTCCGTCGGAAATTTATTTCCATTCCATAAGCGCCGGATCCGCGCTGCTCTTTGTCGGAATACTCGTTATCACCTACCGTAGCTTAACTTGCTTGGTAAACGCTGTAAGTCAGGCTATTACCGCTGGGCGATACTGCTTCCAGATTGCGTACGCTGTTGAAACCCTTTTAATCATGGAGCGAGATGCCCGTTGGTTGATCGTGGCAATTTTGAGACCCTGGTCGCTCCAGGGCGTTCGCTAGCATTAGCCGACGAGCTAACTAGCCACTCTCGGTGAGAAGGCTCGGGAACGCGTCCCGCGAAGCTTTCTAGCCGTTCCGACGCAGCGAAACTGCGTCCTTTAATCCGCTAAACCTTCCGGTACGGAGTACTTTGAGGTGACGTTAGCGGCGGTTCTGAAACACGCTGCGGTGTTTAGAGTCGTGATTCTGCTACGGGGGTAACATCAAGTGACGGACAGCGCATGCGCACAACTCCGCCATCTTAGGTGGCCCGACACGTAGCTCGACCGGCCATTTTGGGCAGGTCAAGGGCAATTGGCGTTTTGGCATTACTTAACGGTTTTGGCCTGACAGAAATTAAATAAAATAAAAACTAAATTACAGTTATTTCTTTAACCACTTTTACTTGTCAATACTTCTTCTATAGACATTTTAATTGAAGATGTCTGCAGCAGAAGCCAACCCTGGCTCACTAGGACGCCAGGTGATTTATGCCGTGGAAAGTGTAGTAGGAGAGGCAACTTTAAGAGAACACCAGTACGAGGAAGGTCTGGGGGGTCGATCCACTGATGACCTGCTAGAGTTACTTGAGACCACCGTAGGCCGTGTTCCCACATCAGGTAAGGCTCTTGGAGCGAAAGAACGCACAACAGTCTTGGTGGATTTCTCGGTCCTGCTGTCGCATTTGTGGGAGAAGGAGGTAGGTATACGAGACACAATCCTCAACCAGCTGATGGTAGCGGAGGCTGATAGGGACGTGGCGTTACGTGCCAAGACCCAGATAGCGCAGGAGCGGGACATGGTGGTAAATGAGAACTTTGAACTACACCGGGAAGCGAATGAGCTTAAAGCTGAGGTAGCAAATCTGAGGAAAGAAATGGCGCTTATGAAAGCACAGCAGGCGGGACCGTCTGCTCTGAAAGACGAACGACCTTCGACCTCTCAGACATCACCACCACATACGACCCATTACGTTGTAGACGCTGCTCCACCGGCGGGTGGGAGCGCATCCGATGGGGTTGGCAGAAGTCAGGGTCATCATCCGGTGCCACCTAGCCCATATGGACCACCTCCACCCGACGTGTACCGTGGTTATCCTCAACCGGACATCTACAGGATGTCTCGGAGCGTGAAAAAGTTCAGCCCTAAGCCGGATACATCGTACCCGGTTGATGCGTACCTGAGCGACCTCCGGCACCACTTCAGGCGGTGTCCGGGAATGTCCATGGAGGACAAGATCTTTGTGATAAGACTGAGCTCCGATGGCGTGGGTTCGCTCATTGATCGCAAGCGTAACGACATTGGGGATGACTACGAGAAGCTAGAACAGGTGGTTCGGCAGGAGTACACCTACAACACACAGCGGCCTGGCTTACAGTTATCCTTATCAGTCAAACAGGGTCGTGCTGAAGACCCGCAAGTCTATTATCAACGTCTATTCAACGCGTACTTTGGTACGGAATGCAAGGATGGGATGGAGGAAGATAAAGGTTTTAAGGCTTTATTCCTCGAAAATCAGCATGTCCACTACAGCTCATACATGGGTATGGTGGATTCAGACACCACGCCCATGAGAGAGCTCAGACGGATGGCGAGCTGCGCCTTCGTGCGGTTCGGTAAAACCGGGAAAGGATCAAACAATCCATCAGTTATGGCGTTAGGAGACAGAGACGCGCTGCAACTAGAGGGTGCTGAGTATAGGGATCGCAAGCCAAAAGGGTTTAAAACTGGACCTCAGAGAAAGGGGGGCCAGCATCCTAATGACAAACAATATCGGCCATTCAACAAGCGGCGGGACCCGGAGAGACCCCGGACCCCACCGCCTGCTCGCGGGGGGGCCCCTAAGTCACCGCGGCCGGGACGTGTGAACCGCCGTGTTTCTTTCGAGAAAAAGGGGGTTCTCCGAGGCCCTACAGGAAGGCGTCGCCTCACCCGGACGGGGGTCGCACGCCTCCGAGGGCGAGCTCCCCGTATGCGTCTCGCGGGAGTCACAGCCCCGCCAGAGGGCGGGACCGTGAGTCTGAGGGTACCACCGCAGAGGAGCGTCGGATGGTGAAGGAACTCCTTCGCCAGATGCGGGCTGACACGACACCAAGGGAGGTCTTGTGTGCGACGACAAGAAGGGTTTTGCCGCCACACTGGGAATCGGCGGCTGGGGCCAGGGCGGTAGACGTGAGGCCCACCACGATGATTGATCCGCCGGCACCTGCGGCGTCGGTGACTCGTGTGGAGGTTAATGCTAACAGCGCTCGTGAGGTGACAAGTGGAGGCCTAGTGACCTGGCCTACCGAACGAAGACACCAGCCTATCATATCCGAATGTCGGTCTAACGACTCGGACATTGTCCTTGGCAATATCGTCAGGCGGGGGCACTCGGGGAAACCTCACGTTCTAGTGACTATGGCGGGGGTGAGAGACTGTGAGGCTCTTATAGACTCTGGTTCAACTAACACGGTAATGTCCCGGTCTGCTTGGGAGCAGGTCCGCGTGGCTGCGGAGTCGAGGGGTCAAGACTTGGCACGGTGCCGGTTCCAACGCTCACTGGCGTCGAGATCCCCTTCAAAGGTTTGGCGCTCATCGACCTCACGGTGGGGTTCATGACCGTGCAACACCCGGTGTTGGTGGCTGATGTCGACTCGTTTCCACTCCTGCTGGGGTGTGACCTGTTAAATCGCATTGGGGCAGAATTTGACTTGAGTGATTGGACGCTCCGGACTACTTTCACCAGTCCGGTGCCTTTAGAGGCCCTTGAGCACCTCGGTGTGGATTCCAAGGGTTATGACGATGACGGGGTTGTCGAACCAGTCGATCGGTCGGTCGCCTGGGATGGCCATGCCGTCCGGGGTATTTGCGTGGTCACGGTGAGACCTTTCCACGCGGAGTTGGGGGACTTGTCCACCAAAAGGGGGGTCAGTGGTTGCGATGAGAAAGCACCCGTGCCAGCCAGCCCTGCGGTGGGGGATCCGCCTACCAAAGGGGGTGTTGAGGGTGGGGCTGCCACTCGTATCAACGCCCAGAGCCTTGGAGGGGATGACCCCGACCGTGCACGACGGGTGGTGGACGTCGGTGACAGCGACGTGTGACGGGCGCTGGTGACCTTGTGCCCGGAGGCTGGTGTTTCACCGACCGAGGGCGTGGGGGCATGGTGTCCTGGACAGGCGCTGCCTGACTCGGACATCTCCAACTACACCTGCGCGTCGACCAGTGGCCCTGCGGCACCTCCACCTGCGCCGGACCCTCGCGTGACCACACGAGGCTACAACCTGAAACTCCCCTGGTTTCCATTCCCGGCTCTGATGAGTTATGTTCTGTTGATCGTGTATTTTGGCCTGCTATCACCTGCGGTTGGTACCGATCACCGGCCTCCACTGACGCGACTGTATAGCCCTGGACCCTCTTCGGGGATCGCACTCCGAGACCGCCCAGGTCTACTGATGACTGACTATCGATTGTACTCGCAAAAGATCTTCGTACAATTCGACCCCGCTATGGCATGTACTGATAAGATGAAGACGGCCTTCGGCAACCTATCGGAAACGGGTGAACACTGGACTCGTACGATGACACAGCATGCGGTTGCCGATGTCGGTCACATCCTAAAACAAGCGCTAAAATTCACAGTTTCTGACAGCGAACTTGCTGGTACCAGGAAAAGACCAAAGCGTTTCCTGGACGGACTTTTCTCCATCGGAAATATTATTGGCAATCTCTTAAATTTTGCGTTCTCCGCCGTCAACTCGGTTGAGATTCACACGGTTCGTCGACATGTTGATGAGCTTAGCAGGGAATACCCAAAACTGCGTAAACAGGTACTGCAGCAGCGGCGTGCCCTGGTACAGCTGGGCGTGTCTGAAAAACAAACTATGGTGGTGCTGAACACCCACAGTAACATTTTGCGTAAGACGACAGCCGCCGTGAATGAGTTGCGTTCATACGCAGATGCTGATGGCTTGTTTGGCGGACTATGGTCGGGACGTGAGCGCCTCAATCGACCTTCTCCTTATGGGGAGGATCCCTCCTTACCTCGTGTCCCGAGACATGGTCCGGGCTGCGATTGCTAGGGTGACCTCTGAGGCCCCGATTACGCTACAGGTTCACCTAGGCTTCTCTTTGGGCAGTGCTATCCCCTTATCCATCATTCCGGAGGCGGGAGAGCTAGCCTTCCTCATCAACTTACCTGTGGTTTCTCCACGGAACATCTATAGGTTGAAAGATGTCGTGAATGTCGGTAACTGGGTTCACAACTCTCATGTCAAGTTGCATACGCCTCCGGTCATTGCGTATCAGGACCGCGCGCCCCACGTCAGGTTGGTACCGGACTTGAGCGCGTGTTCTCTCAACCGTGGTCTGCACTTTATGTGCCCTGGCACGCCTTTTATACATAGGGAGGCTGTTGTTGTGTGTGGCGTTGATAAGTTGTCTGATACATCTAAATGTCCTATGACAGTGACTCCGCGTTCGCGTGTGATGAGCAGTAAAGCTGTTATCGTTGGCGACCGTTGGTTACTCAATACCCCTGCTAGTGAAGCTGAAGTTTGCTTTGAGGGTTCGGTATCTACTAAGGTGGATCTACCATCTGCGACCTTGTGGGTAAAGGTTCCCCGGGGTGCAACGGTCCACGTGGGTGAGGTTTCTCTATATCACTTGGATCCTGGTGAGCATAGGTCTGTAGTGGAGTCCTCCACTTTCTATGATATCATCTCTTTTGCTCTTTCTCCAGCGACGGTGGTTCGGGTGGAGTTCGAAGGTCCGACCGTGGTTCGCGTGGGTGTGGTGAACAAAGTGTTGCGTGAGCTGTCGTCGGATCCCGACCTTCGGTTTCGACCGGTGTCTTACTCCTGGTCCTCCGCTGACTCTGTGGTGATATTTATTATAGGCGTAAACATCTGCTTGATTTGGGCTATGTTCATTTTCCAAAACCGTCGGTTCTCCGCCGAATTGACACTAATGAGAACATCGCTCGAAGATGTTAATGGACGTCTGGCTCGGTCCATGGAACCGCGTCGCGATGGACCGCCAGCCCAGGCAGCTGCGCCTGGGACGGTGAGTTCCTCTCCTCATCCTCCTCCTCCTCCTCCTCTGCCGGCATCTGCGACGTAGAAGGTGGAGGGTCCCGGTTACCAGACTCGTTGGTTCCACAGATTTCTATCTCTGTTTACACAAATTTGTTTGTTTGTGTGAGTGCATGGTTGTCTTCCATGTTATACGTCACGTGCAGACTTAAGGTGTGTTGAGACGGACGTGCTGTGGGCTCCTGGAGTCAGGTAAAAGGCCAGGTAACAGTGAGTGGGTTAGGCCACATAGTACTGTTGTCCAAAATTTTTTATTTTTTTTTATCTTTACTAATCACAATTCCTTAGGGGTACATTAACATGAACATGATTACTAACCACTGATTTACATTTTAGTACTGATTTACATTTCTGTTTTTTTATAGTACCTTTGACCAGTTGATTTTAACAGTGAAAATTATGTTTGTGATTATCAATTCTTTGATTTCTCCTACGGGGCTATGACCAATTTTGCCCCTGTCCTGACAGCATGTATTTCCAGTGAGGATTCACTGATACCAGTTAGGGTTTCTTTCATTTTCTGCTTCTCGCATCATCCCTTTTTGCATCTAACACAGACAGGGCTGCATCCATTTCTTCACTTCATGGGTAATTACACATAAAACTAACACATAGTACAAAAGGCACTCATAGAGTTAGGTTTTTATTATTTTGTATTTCTTTGATGACATGAAATGCACTTTTGTCGTGTCTACATTGAAGTGCCTACACTGTGCTCTCTCTCCTCTGCTGAGCTTGTGAGGATCCTGCGTCCTGGGGGTGGATCCGTGACTCGTCATCTGCATCGACTACTCCTGAGGGTGCTCCGGCTCGTTGGCCTTGGACGACTGTGGTTGCGGCATGGCTGCTGCGACGCCTCATTCGTAGGGATTACTGTCAACTGCTCTTCCCTTTTTGTGGATTACGATTAGTACTCTTTCGAAGTTCAATTCTTATTTGGAATATTACCCTGCCTGCGGATACAACCATCGATTTTTAATTGGAATACTACCCTGTTCGTGGATACGCTCAAGATTTGCTCCTGCTTTGTTTTATTGCCCGTGAGGATATAAAGTTGCTGTTGCTTCGTTTGTGGCTTCCATGGGGAATAATGAATAACCTGCTGACTTGTGTTCTTCCTGAGGAGTATGCGAGACTGTTCTCCGGCGTGGGGTTCGTACCTCACCACAGATGGCTGTTCCCTTGGGATCGCATCCGGTTCTGTTGTCAAGATTCTTCATAACTTGGGTTTGTTCAACGACCAAGTGGTCTCTTGAAGGACCACATTGACCTTGAAAAGGGGGGATATGTAAGGTTATGAAGTTCATCATTTTCAGCTCCACACAGCTGCCCCCTGTGCACAGTAACACCCGTGTAGAAAAGCCAAGGTCGGGTGTTCCTCAGACTGTTTACATTCCAGGAGAAGAGCCAGAAGGAGGAGAAGACGCTTTACTTAATCAAAGTACTTTATTTGTGATTAAAAATATTAAGCAAAACATATGTTGATCAATAATAATCAAGTGAATGATCTGTGAAATAAATATGTCATGATTTGTGTTTAATGAAAACAGGACTATTGCACAGACAGACTGATCCTCATCTCCATAGAAACGCATGACACATTGTTCCAACCAATCAGAGCTTTCGGCTGCCGCAGGAGAATCTGGCTTGTTGACTTAAAGTGTCCAATCCCGTTTACTAAAACTTATCAACAATTCAGAGATATAAAACAAGGCAACGCCATTTTAAAGTCAGTTCCATTTTGACTTCAGTTCTATTCACTGTCATCCTAAAGAAAAGCACAGCCTGGCCAGATGTGTTTTCTTCTTTAAACTAAGAACTGTGAAGTTGGAGATTTTCGTCGTTTAACAACCAGACGACATCCTTTCAGAATAAGAGCACCTGCTGACGCCGCCGATCGGTACCGGGGTCGACCCTTCAGACGGGCTTTGACGTGCTGCGACCGCTGCTTCGACAGCTCCAGTACACATCCGAGGTCTCCAGACCTGGCATTTCCTGATCTACCTGGGAGGCCCCCCACTGGGTACGTACACGGCAAAATAGCGGCTCATGTCATCACTTTATAAGCCTCGTGATATCTAGTCATAACAAAGACTACCAGATTCAATAACGTCAGCCTAAGGAGTCTGAACCAACCACACACACACACACGCACCAACACAACATCCAAATCCATTTTCATCCATCACAGAGTTAGTCCTGGTAGATTGTTTAGAATTTATAATTAAGAAATTAAAGATTCTCAAACGATCCCATCTCTCTCTCTTTTCTTGTCTCAAAGTCAATACAGAGTGTTTAATTAAACTCCCTGATGATAAAAACAGCCTATTCTTCTGATTATAAAAAGTGATCTACTTACAGTGTATTAAAATACAACTCTAGATAGTTACATCACTCTATTCCGTTACAAGGTTGAGCGGGTTGTCCAGCAATCAGAATGTTGCAGGTTCAATCCCAGCTCCTGCCAGAAAATGCTGCTGTTGTGTCCTTGGGCAAGAAACTTTACCCACCTCGCCCGCTGGTGGTGGGCGGAGGGACCAGTGATCACTAGCTCCAGAGGAAGGTCACACACAGCAAACCGCTTTCGCAACCTTCAAAACCTCCGCTCGCTAAAACCAACTCCCCCCGAAGACATCCACCTGTCTATGGGACTGTGGAACTGCCAATCAGCTGTAAACAAAGCTGACTTCATTACCGCATATGCAAACCACCTGTCACTCGATGCACTGGCTCTCACTGAGACCTGGATCAAACCATGTGACAATGCTACCCCATCTTCTCTCTCAGTTAACCACACTTTCTCCCACACTTCTCGTGCATCTGGCCGAGGTGGTGGAACGGGCATGTTCATTTCCAGCAAATGGATATACAGTCAGTTGCTACCCATCACTAAATACAACTCCTTTGAATACCATGCCATCCAGGTAACTGTACCGAAAAAAATCTTTTTGGCTGTCATATATCGCCAACCAGTTCAACTCGTAGACTTTCTTGATGAACTCGACACCCTGCTCTCCTCCATTCCTGAGCACGACTGTCCTACAATGGTCCTTGGAGACATGAACATTCACCTGGACAATCCCAGCTCATCAGGCTTCCTGTCACTAATGTCATCATTTGATCTAAAACTAGTACAAAGTCCTCCAACTCACAAAGCTGGAAAAGCACTTGACCTCATTTTCACCAGAAACTGCACCGTAGACACAATCTCTGTCACACCGCTGCATCTTTCCAATCATTACTTAATCCATTTCAGCACGACTCTACAAGGGAGGTCCACTGCTTCCTCCCCAATGGTCTCCTTCCGCCGCAACCTCTGCAGTCTGGCACCCAACCACTTCTCCTCTCTTGTTGCCTCCACTCTTCCATCTCCCAGCACATTCTCTGCTTATGAAGTGAATGAAGCCACCGAGTCACTCTGCTCCACACTCTGCTCTTGTCTTAATAACTTGTGCCCTTTAGCCACTAGACCTGCTAGATCCTCTCAGTCGCACCCTTGGCTAAATGATACCCTCTGGTCTCTACGCACCAATATTAGAGCTGCGGAACGGAAATGGTGCAAAACAAAAGATCCTGGTGATCTATTGAAATTTCATGAATTACTGTCCTCATTCTCTGCCAGCATCACTGATGCAAAGAAAGCTTTCTACACTGACAAAATTCTCAGCTCTACTGACTCTCAGAAACTATTTTCAACATTCAAAACTCCGCTCAACCCTCCTTCTCCACCTCCTGCCAACAATCTATCAGCTGACACCTTTGCCTCATTCTTCACTGACAAAGTGGCAGCGATAAGCAAACAGTTTACTCAGCTGGCCACTCCTGAACATTCGCTACCACAAATCCTTCTAGCCCAACCATCTCAGGCCCTACTGCTTCATTTTCCTCTTGTTCCCCTCTCACTGAGAACTGTGTGTCCAAGCTTCTCACATGCAGCCGCCCTACTACATGCCCACTTGACCCCATTCTGACTAAGCTGCTCCAAGCTATTGCTCCTACAGTAGCCGCAGCAGTCACACATGTGATCAACGCTTCACTGACATCCTGCACATTTGCCACCTCTCTTAAGCATGCTCAGGTTAAACCGCTGCTTTAAAAAAAACATCTCTTCCTCCAAATCATGTGGAGAACTACCGACCTATCTCCCTTTTCTGTCCAAAAACATTGAAAGGGAGGCTTTCAAGCATATCACAGAATACCTCTCACAAAACTGTCTGCTTGACCCTTACCAGTCTGGGTTCAAAAAGGGCCACTCCACTGAAACTGCTCTGTTAGCAGTGACGGAATCGTTAAAAGAAGCTAGAGCGACTGCCAAATCCTCCGTGCTTATCCTGCTCGACTTACCGGCTGCATTTGACACTGTCAACCATGGCTTCCTTCTGTCCACACTCTCTAGCATAGGCATCACAGAGAAAGCACACGCCTGGTTTGAATCGTACCGCACAGGACGATCATTCAGTGTATCTTGGCTTGGACAATCCTCTACCGTGCACCATCTTGCCACAGGAGTCCCCCAGGGCTCTGTACTAGGACCTCTTCTCTTTGCCAATTACACCGATCACATGGCTTCTCCTACCACTGCTATGCAGACGACACCCAGCTCTATCTGTCATTTCCACCGGACGACCACACTGTCTCTGCACGAATATCAAACTGTCTCTCTGACATATCAAAATGGATGAAATCCCACCATCTCCAACTCAACCTCTCTAAAACTGAACTACTTGTCATCCCAGCAAAACCATCCATACAGCGCAATATCTCAATCCAAAATGACTTCCTATCTCTGGCTCCTTCAAAGGTAGTTGGAAATCTGGGTGTTGTGATTGATGAACACCTGACCTTTAAAGATCATGTTGCCTCTGTTGCTCGTTCATGCCGCTTTGCGCTGTGTAACATACGAAAGATCAGACCATACCTAACACAACATGCCACCCAGCTCCTGGTGCAATCTACTGTCATCTCCCGCCTCGATTACTGCAATGCCCTTCTAACTGGTCTTCCAGGCTGTACTGTGAGACCTCTTCAAATGGTCCAGAACGCAGCGGTGCGTCTGGTCTTCAATCAGCCAAAAAGAGCACACGTCACCCCTCTGTTCATTGAGCTCCACTGGCTACCGCTAGCAGCACGCATCAAATTCAAATTGCTAATACTAGCATACAAAGTCCGAGATGGTACGGCTCCCATCTACCTGAATCCTCTTGCAAAGGCTTACGTCTCGGCCCGGCCACTCCGGTCATCACAGGATTGTCGGCTAGCAGTGCCTACACCACGCTCAGGACAATCCAGACTCTTCTCATGCATCGTTCCACAAATGTGGAATGACCTTCCAAGCACTACCAGAACAGGAGCTTCCTTTTCAATTTTCAAGAAACTCCTGAAGACCCTGCTCTTCAGAGAGCATCTTCTAAACTAGCACCCTCCCTGCACCCGTGCCCCCTCTCTACTGTCCACTCCTTGTTCCCTCCTCTCCATGATTGATGTCAAGTTGTTGTTGTTATTGTTGTTGTTAGCCTCAAGGGCAACATGCCGATTATCACTTGTAAGTCGCTTTGGACAAAAGCGTCTGCTAAACACATAAACATAAATAACACAAAATGACATCTGTCTTGCAAACTAAACCTGCTGGGTTATCTTTCTGATTTCTATTAAATTTCACCTAAAACTGATTAAATATTTAGTACGGATTGTGCTTTCAGTCCTTCATGATTGTCATATTTCAATAGGCATCTGAATCCTGATAACCAGATGTTTCATACAGACATGGACGTAGTTTTGGGGGAGACAGCCACCCCCCACCCCCCATTCCAAGGTAAATTTTTGACCCCTGCACTTGTCACAGTCCAAATACAATATTACGCTAGGACCAAGCGGAAAACAACCGCTTGTGTTTAAGCCTGTTTCCCATTAGAACATACTGTTAAGACCCCCCCACCACACACACACATACACACACACACTCTTCTGAAGTCAAAACTACTTCCATGCACACAGACATGGACTTCTGGAAGTAATAATGATTTGATTTAATGTTTTTAGAGCCAAAGCAACTTTACTTATATACAGCAGCATAAAAACTGACCAAAGAGTGACAAAGATATGAAAACAAACACAAGAAAAACACAACAATGCAGATAATTGTAATGGCTATGCTGTAATGGCTATGCTGTAATGGCTATGCTCCAATACTGTAAGCTACTGGAGCGTTGTGAGCTGGAGATTGTTTGCTTGCTTTAAGTTGTTTTGGACTCTTCTGGAATAAAAAGTCTCCAGACGCTGTCTGTTGCATTTAAAAAGCATGTGTCCTTTATTTTCTCCTTTCATTTCCTTCCTTTGAAATGTTCATATTTAGCATACTTTGCCTTTTACAACATTAAGTTAGCGTCTTTCACAAAGCAATCAAAAGCAGTTTACCTTCCCAGGCCAAACGCACTCATCTACTTCTCATCTCCTCATTTCTATATGCGGGAGAACTGATTGGCTCCCACAGCAATAAAAACATTTTAGAGACAAAAAATTAGAATTATCTGTAAACATAGATATTTTTTGTTTAGTTTTACTCATACAAAACTGTCTGATAAAGAATCTAAATCATATCTATAAGAGCAAATCAGATTTTGCCCCAAAAGCTTCAGGCAACATGCTAATTAATCAATGCTAGTAATTGTTACATTTTAAAACTAGCTCCGTGGTTAATGGATCACCAGAGTTTTAACATTTCTACAAAATGTCTGCAGGAAAATCAATTAAAGTGTCTCAAAAAACATCTCACACAAACACAACAGACTCGAATACTTCATAACCTCTCTGGTTGAAAGAAAAGGAGCCAAATGTGAGAAAAGACCAACTATCTGACAGGAAACGTCAGCTTTTTGATATTTTAAGATTTTAATGTTTTAAAACAAAGAAGTCTGAAATGTGAGAAGAGCCACATGTGGTTTATCCATTTCATTTAATGTCTCACAACAAAATTCCTGACTTTATGAGAAATAAGAAAGCCCTATCATGACAACGTAAAACTGTGAAATATTGGGGGGGGGGGGGGTAGGACTTTGTGGGACCTTCTCATTACTGACCTTCAGTCACAGCCAAGAAACCTAAGCCTTAGCGGGATGAGAGCAGAGCCATCCCTGTCTGCTGTTTCTTTGTCACCGTCCCTCTGGCATCTCAGAGTTTCTCCGAAAACCTCAAAGTTAAATCCAGTGGCATATTTCATTTCAGCCCTGGTAGGTTTGTGTTAAGCCCAGCGCTGCCTAATCCAAACCGACAGTTAATTTTGGTGCCATTAGCCAGCAGAAGGTTGCAGATTAAGGCTTATTATGTCAATATCCATCTGATGTTTTGGACCCTGAATTATGGATCTGCTCAGTCGAATTAAACCTCACAATCACCAGGCGGCACCTCTGAAAGGTTTGTGCCAAAATGTGTTACTCCTAAAACTTAAATTTGAACAGAACTCCTTTCCATCTGTCACTACAGTTTTGTTGTCACAGGTTAAAGTTTTGACTCTTTGCCAGAATGAAGCCCTCCCTTGCCGAGCCAGATGTGCCAGCGTGCTCCTTCGTTGTGGTTGAACTTAAGTTGCAGCGTGAAGCAGCGAGTGTCTTGTTTGACCTTCTGAAATGCTTCTATAAGAGGCCTGTGGCTGAACCCACGTTTGATTTGTGAGTTAAAGGAGCATAGATAATCACAGCGCCTCTGTCTTACATGACTAAATCAATTTGTGTTATTGTGCTCATGATGCAAACCAGCGCAGGGGGCTAAACTGTTTCTAGTTCAACCAGGGAGTCTTTCTGTAGACGGCAGGCGATTAAACAGAAGGAAACGGAGGAAGAAACAAGTCGCTGCCACAGCAGCTCAAACGGAGTCGATTACGGGGAAAAGCTGTGTTTCTGAACTGGATGGAGGGGGCCCAAGGTGTTAGGGTCGGACATAGAGTGAAATAGAGGATGATGATAGTTGGAGAAGATTCTCCTTTGATGGATCGGGGAGACCCAGCTGCTCGGCACAGAGGGGGGCTGAGTTCAGTTGGAATTAGGTTTCCTTCATCCATCAGCGCAAATTATCAGAATGGGGTTCCTATTATGAATGTCTCTCTTCTTTTCCTCTGCTCTTACTGCTTTTGGCTGGAGGGTCTGTGACAGATAACAAAAACATGGCTGTTCCTGCCTTGGACAGTGACCCCGGAGTCAGAACTAAAAAGCTGAGGGCAGGACACAAATTTGTCTTTGATTTTATGTGGCTGACCTAAACCTTATAACAACAAGCTTCAATTACCCTTTGTTAACGTCCTGCTAGGAGCTTACAACACCCCAAGACCTTTGGATAGATTGTTCCAAATATAACCTCTGACATGTGGACATGCAGACGACATCATTGAGGTTTAACTTTCCTTTCAACATTGATGGAACAACGAGGCAGTGTTGAACAGAGAAAAACTGCAGCCAAGTGTGAAGTAAGGCAGTGCTGATTAGAAAAATGACTCATCTTGCTTAACTTCTCATGGCTGAATAAATGTTTTAAAAAGGACTGAGAAGTAACATCTGCTGTAATAATTAGATTAATCCCATCCCATCCATGCTGACTGATAGGAGACTCAGCAGAGAGGCTCAGCTAGAAGATTGGATAGCATGTCAGAATACCACGTTTAAGGCTACAATTTGTGCAGAAGTACTGGAAGACCGATCATCTCTGTCTGGAGGCTCCAGGCAACGTTTTCTCGGCTTCTCAATTACCAGCACAAGTCAGCTGAAAACACAAGTCATTGTATAAAAATAGCACCCAAAGAGTTGCACGTAAGTAAGATGGATATATTAACTGTGAATCAATGTTTGTACATCTCATCAGTTTCTGCTGATTAAGGTTCAGGGCTTGGAATCGGGGAAGTGCACACTGTCCTCTCCTCAGACACTTCCTCCGGCTCTTCCAGAGGTATCTTCTGGGTCAGCTCCATGCTTTTCTTTCAGATGGGGATGGCAGAAACATCTCCCCTGAGAAGCATCCATGGGACATTACAAGAAAATGCCAGAACCAACTCAGCTGGCTCCTCTCATTGTGGAGGAGCAGTGGCTCTACTCCAAGTCCTTCCCATTCTGAACTCCTCACCCTACCTCTGAATGGTTCAGTCCCCAGGAATCCACATTTTAAAGCATCCCAGAGCAAGCCTGGATGTTTCCCCCTGGGCACCATTCAACTAGACTACTGCTCCTCAGGAACGATTCAAATCCAGACCATCAGTTTACTTGAGAGAGATCAATAATGGATCAATTATTATGTTTGTTAACCTGAGAATCAAATCATGAGAATCAAAATGACAGTAAACTGAATCCACATTGTAAATGGACCCAGGACTTATTTTCCACAATATGTTACACAAAGTAATATTCACACACACGTCCTTTATAGAGCACATAAATCTATGATATTGGATGTTGGCTACTTTAGACCACATAATAACCACAACAGAGGGTAAAGACTGTGGGTCAGACCACAACCTGGGCTGGACTGAGATTAGGAAAACCTCCTTCAATGTTAAAGACACCCACGAGACTCCGGATCTCTGAGTGCTCACCAGATGCTCACCTGCACACTCACCTTTCTGTCTGACGGCACAACATGCCCATGATTTTATACACACACACACACACACACACACACACACACACACACACACACTGCTGCTCAGAACTTCGGTTTATCAGTTGTTACTCGAAGGAACTGCAAAAACAGAGAAAGCCATTCCTCATCACTACACTTTTCTTTTGACTGATGCCACCTAAAGTATATATTCATAAAAATCTATTTTGTTGTGGAAAACATATAAAAATAAAGTTATCTGTTGCTTCAAATAAGCTATTCACTTGTTGTGGTTGCAGAGGTCAAAGGTCAAAGAGGGAAACCCAGATCTACCTGTACCCAATGCCCATTCCAGGACCTCCAAACTCCTGGGTCTGCCTTGGCTTCTTCCCTTAAAGGCAGGGTCCGCAGGATGACGCCGTCAGTGTGAGGAGGAGGAGATTTTTAAATTCGAACGGCTGTTGCTCACTCCCCCGCCCTTCCTGAAAGAGCCGAAAGCCACGCCTCCCAATGTGCACGCGCAGGAAAAGCAGAGTCAACATCGGAGCATTGCTTCTTGTAATAGAGCTGAGCTAGTGTTAGCAATGGAGTTATCTGAGGTAAGAAAGTTGTATTTAACCAGCACATTAAACATTTACTGTTTACAAAAGGCATTTTATAAAGAATATCTATAAATATATTTATATTTTAAAATACCAGTAACAGTTGGCAATCTATATTGTAAATAAAATTAATCCTATCAAATTGTTAGCATTTTATTGCAAGTAACTAGCTTATTTTTAATTGCTTTGCCATTCAAGATGGGATGAATATATCAAAGCAAATAATTTATGTGGAAATCATGAATAAACACTGCATTCTGTGTAGTCCTCCTATAATCATGGTTGTTTTCATAGGGTTTCTGTTTATTGTTGGTTTAGCCCAAATTTTGACTAGATGTAAACCTGATCTGTGTCAAAATTGATTAATATGCAAGAGTACTTTTTATATTAGTGTAATTTTTTTTATTCTAATACAATTTAGAGTTCAGTGATTGAGGAATCCTCTGAGGAAGTTTGAACCTCCCATTGCATCCTCAAGACGTGGTGCAAAAAGGAGATGCCCACCATCATCTCAAAGCCGCGGTGCATCCAGAGGCCGTGGTGCGTCTAGAGGCCGCGGTGCATCCAGAGGCCGAAGAAGTGCGAGACACTCAGCTGTGGACCTTGGAGATGAAGATCTCTCTCGAGTTCGGAATCTTTGTTCCGAGGGAATAGACTTTGAACGTGTAAGCATAACAAAATTACACTAAATTATCCTAAAAACTGTTGCTGTAGCATCTCTTCCCACTTTTGTAGCAACACATACAGAACCTGAACCCTCAGCAGGCTATTGACATCCTTACCATGGTGCTGGACAGAGACCCTGGTGTTCTCTTTGATGTACTTGCCCTCTCTGGTCCACCTGCCACAACACCTCCAATCAACCTTCATGGTGTGTATGCTCCCACTGCAGAGATATGCCAACTGATTTGGAAAAGAAATGCTGCCAAAAGCCTCCCCAGACATGTATTTCAACTGTACCACACATGGAGGAGTCTATTCTGCAAAATGGTGTTCTTCGCCTGGCCAGAACATTGTGGAATGAGTTTCGAGCAGTTTATGATGACCCGGACCCTGGTGAGGACAACAGACAGTTCCGCCATGCAGCTTACAGACAATTTGTAGCATGGCAGCATGGAAAACCTGGTGGAGGGCGCAGAGTAGTAATCCCAAGCTGTGTTGTCTGGAGGATAAGGGAAAAATTCCGTGACCCCAATAGTAACTACACTGGTTTTATTCCAAGACGATTGTAAATAAATGTATATATTTAATATTTTACATCAGTTTGTTTTTTATATATTTTTGTTTGATGCTATAATAAAGTGTTCTAAAGCATAACTCTGTGTTATTTGTAAAAATAACATAAATTTTAAAACTCCTGCACACAACAAAAACTTATGTCTACCTCCAGGATTTTACATACATTTTTAAATTATTAGTCCTTATTTCCCCAAAAAAATATCTTTATTTTCAAACAAAAAAAAAAACAGGAAACACAAAAATATTTTTGGGGTTTTTCTCTTGCCTCCCCCAACACCTATGTCTTTGGCAAAATTTTACCTGTAAATAAAAAATAAACTCGATTAGCAATGGACTATTGCGTGGAAGATGTAAGACAGATAATGTTTTATTTTACCATCACCGCGAGTCCGTAGGTGTTGTAGAAGTTCCTCTGTTGATGGTGCAGGGACTCCGGACAGCAAACCATAACGCCTTGGATCCTCAGGCCTTAGCTTGTAGCGTCGAGGAAGACCTTTCTTGCTTGTCAAACGTTGGTTGAGGATCATGGTTTGGATCTCTGGGATGTAGGAGTAGTCTTCAGATTCAGATTTCAGATTTATTGGCCAAGTAAAAGTACATTTACAAGGAATTTGTCTTCGGTAGATGTTCGCTCTCTAAAACATACAACAACCACAATAAATGAGAATAAAAATACCTAAAAACACATAAGAACATGTATAACCACACACATGTTCATTTACGCACACACCTATATACATATATACATACCCACACACACACGCACACACACACACACACACGCGCACACACACACACACACACATAGCCATAAGCATACTGATTAAGTATTAAAAACTATAGTAAAAGGAAGGTAAAATAATCTACAGATTCAGGAGAGAAATGGCTGAAGGAAAGAAACTGTTCTTGTGTCTGGTAGTTTTTGTGTACAGCGATCTATCGCGTCTGCCAGATGGGAGGAGATGGAAGAGAGTAGATGCAGGATGTGTGGCATCTTGGACAATATTCTCTGCCTTTTTCCTGGTCCTGCTGATGTACAGTTCCTGGACAGAGGGCAGTTGGGCACCAATGATTTTTCCAGCTGTTTTAATACTACGCTGTAGTCTGCATTTGTCCATTTTTGTGGCTGACCCAAACCAGACAGTGATGGATGAGCAAAGTATGGATTCGACTGCAGCAGTGTAGAAGATGATCAGCAGCTCTTCCTTAGTTGCCGTAAGAAATACATCCTCTGCTGAGCCTTTTTGACGATGGAGTTGATGTTTGTCTCCCACTTCAGATCCCTGGAAATGATAGTTCCCAAGAACTTGAATGAGTCCACCATTGACACTGGGCTGTTGGATATTGTGAGGGGGGGCAGCACTGTGGGAAGCTTCCTAAAATCCACGACCATCTCCACAGTCTTAAGGGTGTTAAGCTCAAGATTGTGCTGACTACACCAGACCACCAGCCTCTCAACTTCTCGCTGATAAGCAGACTCATCACCATCCTGGATGAGCCCAATGACAGTGGTGTCATCTGCAAATTTCAGGATTTTTACAGCTGAGTCATTAGAGGTGCAGTCATTGGTGTACAATGAAAAGAGCAGTGGAGAAAGGACACACCCCTGTGGTGTACCGGTGCTGATCAGCCTTGTGCCAGACGTAACATTGTTCAACCGCACATGCTGGCTCCTGTTTGTCAGGAAGCTGGAAATCCACTGACACATAGCAGGGGAAACAGTGAGCTGAGAAAGCTTTGAGATGAGGATTTCTGGTATAACGGTGTTAAAAGCAGAGCTAAAATCCACAAACAGTATCCTTGCGTAGGTCCTTGGTTGATCAAGATGTTCCAGGATGAAGTGCAGCCCCATGTTAATTGCATCATCCACTGACCTGTTTGCCATGATTAGCATCAGAAATGGAGGATGGTCTCCTGTAGTTGGTAATGTGCTGAATGTTTCTCCACAATAATGTGGGGTTGTTGGCTGTAAACTGGTTTTTCAGCTTTGCTGCATACTTAATTTTAGCAGCTCTGATCTCCTTGTTCAGCGTGTTCCTGAGTGATTTGTACAGAGGCCTGTCTCCTGCCCTGTAAGCCTGCTCCTTTGCCCGTCTCAACTGGCTCAGTGTCGCTGTAAACCATGGCTTGTTGTTATTAAAGGTGCGAAAAGTCTTTGTTGGCACACACACTTCCTCACAGAAGGTGATGTAGGATGTCACAGTGTCCGTTAGCTCGTTCAGATCGCCTGTGGCATCTGCAAATACTCTCCAGTCCATACAATCAAAACAGTCCTGTATTTCCTCTTTTGCTTCATTTGTCCATTTCCTCACTGTCCTGATGGCTGGCTTTACAGATTTTAGTTTTTGTTTATAAGTGGGGATAAGATGAATCAAATTATGGTCAGAGAGGCCGAGAGCTGCACGAGGGACAGAGTGGTATGCCCCTTTAAGAACTGTGTAGCAATGATCCAGTATGTTTTTGCCTCTAGTCGGACATCTGATGTGCTGTCTGTATTTCGGTAGTTCGGTATTAAGTTTAGCCTGATTGAAATCACCCAAAATAATGAGCACTGAGTCTGGGTACTTGTTCTCTGTGGAGGTAACTTGATCGGTGAGAGTCTGCAATGCAACACTCACATCTGCTTGAGGATGTATGTACACTCCAATCAAAATGAATGATGATATTTCCCGTGTAACGTGAGGAAATATGGGTTTTCTATCACAAAGGTGGTGCTGGACGCAGCTAGGTCAAAGCTGGGTCATTGAGAACTTTCACCCACAGTTTAAGTCCTGAACGCCAGCGAGTCTGGGAGGAAACCATAACATCAGCCACCTGCGGTCTACCAGAAGATGTGTTTACATGAGTTGTACCCAGACCAAGTCAAAACATAAAGTTTAAACTTCTTTTTCTTGATTTTAATGTTAGAATAACCATTATCATTTTGCTCATTATAAATGTGAAGATCCTTCATTTTTAGTTTCACCTTGTTCCATCACCTCCTCCAAATTTTCATACCTATGAAAATAAATTACAAGCACAAGAATATGATTAGAATCAATACATATTTTGTCATTTTGAAGGTAATAGAGCTCGTCTATTGGCCGTCATCATCACCCTCTCCTTATTTTTCTCACTCTACTTATCACACATTTCTCTGTATCCACTGAATTCCTTCTTTACAAATAATTTCCTGTCTCTTTCTTTACATTTTAAAAACATAATTGTGTTATTTTTTCCTCATAATCTTTGTTTAAAATAAAAATATACATTTTTATTTTAATATTTTTAATTTTGTTGTGAAGCGCCTCAAGAGTTTTATCTTGAGAGGCGCTATATAAAATATAGTTTTACTTATTTATTTCTATACATTTTTTATAGTCATTCATTATCCCATTTCCAGAATTTCTTCAAAATAATCCACCGCTAACTTAAAACAAACAGAGGCAAAACAGCTGTTCCATCGTTGGCCAGATGCTGAAAAAATGCATAAATCTGTCTTTGTTGAAGTTTCACAAATCAGGGAAAGGTTTCACAAATCCCAAACAGGGTTGTATGCCATCTGCTATTATTGTAGAATAATCTAGAACAGGTTTGAACAGTGTGGCTGTTGTAGTTTGTGAGCTAGAGCAGATTAAAGATGGTCAGAGTAGAGAAAAATTGGTTGTATTGGCCCTTTAGCCGTTTCCCGAATCGGAAGCTAACTTCAGCCTCGTACTGATATGGCCTATAGTTAAACGCCACACTAATCATTAGCTCCCATACAAATATAACTAAAATCCCCTTTTGTTACTCAAACTTCTTCCAAATATAGCATAAATAGTTCAACGACTAACATCGATTCATGTCGACTTAGCATTCAAGCTAATGCTACATTAGCCAACAGGACACTAAGCATACAAAGCTTTTTTGCTCTATTACTTCTTTCAGTGAAAGAAAGATTTTAAGTAAATTTATCAGAAAAACAATAAATAACTTACCTGTCCAAAATATACTTTGCCAACTTCATCCGTTTTCAGGCCGCGTAGATCACGAAACAGTGAGCCGAGTGAGGCGCTTGACACTGTTGTGCTTGTGCACGCTGAGATCTAATGCTCGTTCTCGATGATTGACAGCTGCCCCTGGTAGTAATGCAGCGCTATTGGTCAACGCGTTAGGCTTGCAGAAATATTGGCTGAGCTCTACAGGGCAGGGGAGGGACTTAGGAGAAAAATGAAATATTAAAGTTTATTTACTTTTTTAAATAAAACTAGGTCAGATGGTCAAAATGAAACATTTTTAAAGTTATTTCACATTTAAATCTTACGTACCCTGCCTTTAACTAGGATGTGAGAAGACCTGCAGAAGAGGGTAACCAAGAGGTATGATAGCCAGATGCCCAAGCCCCCTCAGCTTCTTTTACTGAGTACAGCGGCTCTGAGGAGGGCTTAGTAGCTCATACACTATTCACTAACAAATATCAACACTACCAAACAAGAGTGGACAGTTAACACATACATGTGAATTAAAATAAACTATTCCCCCTATATATACTGCCCAGTCTGAGTCTGATCGCTGCACAAAGCCTTCTCCAGCACATCCCAGAGATTCTCAATGGGGTTAAGGTCTGGACTCTGAGGTGACCAATCCATGTGTGAAAATGATGTTCATGCTCCGTGAACCACTCTTCCACTATCTGAGCCTGATGAATCCTGGCATTGTCATCTTGGAATATACTCGTGTCATCAGGGAAGATGGAATAACCTGGTCATTCAGGATATTCAGGTAGTCAGCTGACATCATTCTTGGAGCGCATACTGTTGCTGAACCTAGACCTGACCAACTGCAGCAAGCCCAGATCATAACACTGCCTCCACAGGCTTGTACAGTAGGCACTGGGCATGATGGATGCATCACTTCATCTGCCGCACTTCTTACCCTGATGCACCATCACTCTGGAACAGGGTCCATCTGGACTCATCAGACCAGTTTTTAATAATGCGTTGGACAGTTCTTAACCCAGTTTTAGTCGTTTCTGCATCTTAGATGTTTTCTCTGCTTGATGCCTACCAATGATCTGACCCTTCTCAACAGCCTAACACCTTTTTCCACATGATTGTTTAATAAATGAGAAGCTGCTCATTGCAGCAGTTGGGGTTAAACAACTTGTTACCACCTGAGAGATAGTCGTCCATGCAGTAATTATCCAATAGGAGGCTCTACCTGCTCGTTAGTTAAATCCAGGTAGCGACTGTTTTGGGGCCAGGCAGTGTATACTACAGTGAAGAGCAATACTTTTGAATACATAAAAGAAAAACTGTGCTAAATGTAAGTTAATTTCTACGCATTGTCTTGTGATGAACGATAATCTCTTGAATCAACTCAGATGCTGTAGGTTTAATAAATCAGTTTGATATTTTTCTACTAATGACTGTTAGCAGCAGGAAACCAAATACCGGTCATTAGATGTGACAGAGCACTAACGTGTGATTTATGTTTAAAGGTTTAATTGGCAGCACTTCCTCGTTCCCTGGGCTGCTCTCAACAGATTTCTGACATATCTGAAAACCTTGGAGAGACACTTGGCTTTAAAGCTGGCTCACTGGTTTCAGATGATTTATCTGTGTCTCGAGTAAAGAGCAGACCTGCTTCTGTGGATACCATTTTTCTCATTGAAGATATCCATTTATATAGCTCAGCAGCACAATGTCCTCACAGACATTGAAACTTTAAAAGACCAAAAAAAGAGAACAGGTCATAACCTCAAGTCATTTAGAAACAGCCCATTTAACTTTACAACAACCTGTATTTTTTTCCAGACTCTTTAACGATACCTGAACGTTCCCTTTTATGTATCGTTATGTAAGATGAAACTTGTTTATTTTATCATTAATATGGATACATATGGATTTATTTATGTGAGCAAATTTACTATAAATGTCTCAACATCAACAGTGTTTTATTTTAAACGTTTTAAAATTTTGCAAATTCTGGAAAGACAGAAACTTTTGGGTTCCATAGATTATTATGGGTCCAAAGTGGATGGCAACGGCAGAGGAGAAGAGACGTCCCAGCGCCTTGGGCTTCCTGACAGGGTTGCGGAAGGCGCTTTATAAATAAAGCTTTGATTTGATTTGATTTGAGACAAATGTAATTTAATAATAAAAATAAAAAGCTGACAAGGCAGCAAAACAAAACCAACGAAAAGAGGGAGCAGGACAACGTCAGCACCTGGCATTTAATGTGAGTAAAACCGTGTCACTAGTGAGTGATTCTTGATTCTTGTTAAGACTGTGGCAGCAGCATTCTGAATAAACTGCAGTTACCTCACAGCTTTTTTGGGAAGACCAGTGATAGAATAATTATAAATGTTTTCTTTATCATGCCTTATGCTTTTATTACATTTAAAGATCATTTTCATTTATCATGTTTTATGCTTAAAGATTTTACCATTTGATGATTAAACAGTTGCTGTGTTGTTTTATTGTCTCATGTTTTATTTGTCATGAGACTTTAAGAATACTGAATATTGGTTTTCGCCTAATGTGACCCAAGGATGACCCAAGGAGATCTGGTGACCTGACAACTGCTGACTCGTGCAACTGTTTGCACTGAAAGTTCCTTGTGTAATAATGAATGCTTTTTGTTTGAAACTTGTAACAAAGACTGAGAGGTGTGTTTCCCCCCCTCCCTTCAGATCAGCTCTTCAGGCATGTAACTAGGGAGCTCCCAGCTTGTAATGAATAGAGACGCTCGGATTCCAAAGGCCAGAGTGGCGAGGGATTTCACACAGTGAGGTGGAGATCACACTGTGTCATGTCTCTGTCATTCGCGAGCTTAAAAACAGAATTATGACTTTTGTGTCTCTTTCCTTGTGTTGTGTTGTAATATGGTGTCTCAGGTGCTGACAACCAGTCAAAAGACCACTGCAGTAGTCCAGCCAGCTGGAGATGAACAGATGAATGAGTTTCTCTAGGTCTTGTCTGGACATGAGACCCCCGAGTCGCGCTATTTGATGGAGATGATAAAACGCTGATCTAGTTATAGCCTTGATGTGACCAGTGAAGCTCAGGTCTGAATCAATTATGACATCAAGGTTTCTAACCTGGGTCTTTCCTAGCTGAGCAATAACCTCCATCCTATCCTTCTTATTTCCAAAGACAATAACTTCAGTCTTGTCTTTGTTTAACTGGAGGAAGTATGATTTCAGTCATTAACTTGTTCCAAACACTGATAGAATGAGTCTAGAGGACCACAGCCATTGGGTGATAGAGCTAGGTAGATCTGGGTGTCATCTGCATATTTCTCCAAACTAGGGTAATTCCGTAAGACAACTCCTGTCAAATGGTCAAGACAGGAATTATTTATAACTTTTGTACAGAACGAGTTCAAAATAACCAAGAAATTCCTTTGAGGTTATAACAAACCAGCTTAATGATTTGCTCTTTTTGAAATGCAATATTTGAATTCTACGTCGCACAAAATCACAACTTGAAAATGACTCAAAAGCATTCCGAGTTTATTTCCGTGTTGTTTAACTTTATAGAATTTATTGCGATGTGGAAACTCATTCGTAATAGGGAGTTACTCCCACTTGAGTAGCCTCCAGTAAACATACGGCACATGTTAGTGTCATAAATCTCCAGCTCATATCTGGTCCAGAAAATTCAGTGCATTCAAAAATTAAATATAAACACAGCCCTTTATAAAACAAAGCTTTTTAGCTGTTGAGGCACTATTGATTTGGTTTGCCCCCTAAAATGGAGAATTTATAGATGTGGCTGGTTCTCTCCCGAGAGTGATATTAGTTTTCCTCAGAAGGAAAGGAAACTGTCTGAGCGAGGCGTGAAGAATTGGGTCCAGACTCAGCTGGAGCGAGGGCCTCTTCGTGAATCTATAATGTGTTATTAAAGTTGTTTCTCTTGAATATAACCCAAAGCTATCCAGTTCTGCGGTCACAGGGAGAAATCTGATTATTATTTTTTGCAGTACAGTGAGCACTAAGTCAGCTGATGACATTAAACTCCTCATTCAAGAATCTGCCTACTTTTCTTCTCCACTCATCCACTCTGTATTTATTTATACATACTTTTGCATTATGGGGATCATTAGACCAAAGAAAGATGACTTAATTATGGCCAAATGCATGTTTTCTTGCAGCTATTGCGAGTAAATTGGGAGGTATCTAAATTTGTTGGTTGGCTTCATGCTTTTTGGACTTTACAGGTTTCTCTAAGTCTGTAGAGCTGACTAAACATTTTATCTCTGGGAAATGAAACATATGCTGAATCCCAAACTGATAACTAACCCACACAACGCAGGTTAGTTTTATAATTCCTTCCAATAAATAAGCAACATCAGCAAGAATGGTACAAACACTGAGTTATAAATGCAAATATGAAATGAATAAAAACACACAGGAAGCTTCTTGTATTTATTTAGGGGTTTAATTGTGAAGTTAACTGTGCTGAATCTGATCATTTACACTTTCCATTTATGCATAACTGAATTATCGAGTCTTTGAATTTGAAATAATGAACATATAACATTTTTTGAGTCATATGCTGATTGAAAAAATGGGAAAATGTTCAAAGAACATCAGCTCTGGCTTCAATAAAATGTTTTTGTTGCTCAAAGTTGATTATTTCTTCAGAACTCTGGCAGACCAGCATCTGTTAGACAGGATGTTTTTCTCAGCCACAGCTGCAGACTGATAGCAGAGTCCCTAAATACCTTCTGGTCTGAGCTGCTAGACAGACTGAGCAGGTATAAGAGAGCTGAGCAGACAAACTTCCACTCTTTGTAGTGAAATCATGCTGAGGACTGTGGCCGTCCTGCTGCTTCAAGCAGCATTTGGTGAGTCGCTCGGTGTGACCAAAACAAAAACACGGGTCAAATTCTTTAATTCTGAACACATTAAATGTTCCAAATCTATTGTAGTGTTTGGATGTGGCACACCTGCCGTCAAACCTGACACCAACAGGATCGTAAACGGAGAAGACGCTCGTCCTCATAGCTGGCCCTGGCAGGTAACTGCAGCTCGTTGAAAAACCATCTAAAATAATGTTGTTACATCCAAAGCTATCCGTGTTTTAAACAGATCTCACTGCAAGTAAAGCATGGCAGTCGTTACCATCACACATGTGGAGGAACTCTGGTTGGACCACGTTGGGTGCTGACAGCTGGACACTGCATCTGGTGACCTCCAGTGAAATCAATATTTGGAAACTAAAACAAAAGAAAGACATTAGGATGGAAATTGTGCCTTTACATTAAAAATAAAGCTTTTTTCCTGCAGGCCTGGTGATGTGTACCGTGTGGTATTGGGAGAGCACGACATGAGTGTGCAGGAGGGCACAGAACAGATCCGGGACATCCTGCGCATCATCGTCCATCCTGCGTGGGACATTGAGCATGTGGCTAATGGGTGAGCCAACAGAATAAAATATATTCTGGCTGAATACCTCAATTAAGCAACGTCCTTAAAGGACTAAACATTGCCTCAACCTTTCATGCTAGAGCTATAAAAGAAGATTATCTTTCCTTAAGAAATGATTCAGTTGTAGACATTTTGGTCAACTTTTGAAAATGTTTTGACCACTCTGTCACATGAGATCAGATGATCTGTTAGTTTGTATAACAAATGACTCCATTAAAAATGTTAACTGAATATCTGTCAAATTCACAGGCATTACGTCAGCGTCATTACATTTAGTCACATGGTTCATGAGACATTTTGCTAACAAATCAAACAATCAATCAAAGCTTTATTTATAAAGCGCCTTCCGCAACCCTGTCAGGAAGCCCAAGGTGCTGAACATGGTACAGTAGAAGGTAAATATATTGAATAAATCAAAAATAAAAGCAATTCAAATTACAAAATACAAAAAAGGTGAAACATTCTGGTACAGGACAAATGTGTAAAACAATGGATGGAGTGAACCAATGAAAACTGTGAAATAAATTCGACACAAAAGAGGGCCAAAATCAAACATGTTCAGGAAACGCCAAGCGGATGAGGTGTGTTTTAGGCGACTCTTAAAGGCTGGCAGAGATGGGGACAGCCTAACTGAGGGTGGCGACTGGTTCCAGAGTGACGGCGCTAGGACTGAGAAAGCCCGGTCCCCACGGGTACGACACCTAGAACGAGGGACAGCGAGCAAATAGTCTAACTTCAGTGGCAAATGGTTCATTTATGGTAGTGTTTAATTTAAAGACAGAGGTGTGGGCTCAAGTCACATGACTTGGACTCGAGTCAGACTCGAGTCATTATTTTTATAACTTCTGACTTCACTTGATAAAATCTACAAAGACTTACAACTTGACTCGGACTTGAACGCCAATGACTTGCGACTTGAATCGACTTGCATCTGTTGACTTGATGATGACATGAGCATTTTTAATATTTTAGCACAAAGTGGCACGACATGGACAAAAATCATAAATCATTCTTGGTTCTGGGTTTGATCTTGTACCGCTAAATGCAGCAGCCCTTTATAATCCGTTTCAGTTGCACTTTCTGCTTGTTTGAGCAAATAAAAGAAGCTTTATTTCTGGAATTGATTTATTGCCATTGTCATTAAATAGAAGTTGGACAAATGACTTGATTATGACTTGAAAATTCAAAGTTAAGGACTTGGACTTGACTTGGACTTCCATATCATTGACTTTGGACTCAACTTGGACTTGGTTGTCTTTGACTTGGGCTTGACTCGTGACTTTACTGGAAAGACTTTTGACTTCTTTGTGACTTGAAAAGCAGTGACTTGGTCACACCTCTGTTTAAAGATACAATCAGTTCGCTGTTGAAGTTCACGATGCTTTAAAGCAGACAACGCTCCAAATGTTCGCCCATTATCTGTAACACTGAAATTTCCTTTTTCTTTTGTTTCTACTCTTCCACTAGCAGGTGAAAAATGAAGAAACAATTTTTTGGCATATAAATATCTAAATACATGAGAGTAAAATCTAAAGGGCTTGTGTAAATGTTGTTCCTCCCAGTAATGATCTGGCTCTGCTAAAACTGGACAAGAGTCCCATCCTGAACGACAGCGTCGGTGTGGCGTGTCTTCCAGCAGCAGGAGAGATCCTCGCCCACGAGACCCCGTGTTTCATCACCGGCTGGGGAAACCTTTACAGTAATGTTACAGATTCTTCTGCCTTTAGAACATGGTTTAAAAGATATTTATGTTTCCCAGGGATGGAAAATTACTGAGAAACACTGGGTTAGAGAGATGAATATGGTAAATGAAGCTCCTGCTACATTAAGGGTAGAGAGTTAGGATTTTAAATTCAGTTATTTATATATAAAGAATTATTCCTCGAACTTGAACATGAACTATAACCGGTATCGTATTTGTTTTAGTGATAGTTAGTGTCTGTGGTCTTATTTATATGCCCTTCTGACCTTTTCTGTTCTTCCTGTTATACATTTTGTAATCCATGTGATTTTTACTTCCTTCTCAAAGGTGTGACCTCACATGTGACTCTCTCTTACCAAATTCACTGTTGCCATTTAAGCTGTATTTTAAAGAATATAGTGATAATTTATTAACAAGTCTTTTTGACAATTATCAGATTTACACCCATCAACCTTTTATTCTGTGTCAAATCAGTTCAACATGTTCAGGCTGCTTTTGCATGACCTTTGGTTGATTCTTCATCACTACCTTCTCATTCAGCTCTTTCTACCATTTCTGTCTTTCCACTGATTACCTTTTCTTATTATTTTTCTTTTTCCTTTTACCCACATTTTTAATGAAAATTTTTACCTTTCCCATCATATTTATCATCTTTTTTATACTTTTTAATTTAAATGTTTAATTTTGTTCTTGAAGTGCCTCGTGATTGTTATCTAGCCAAATAAAATAGTTTTCTTTCTTTCTTTCTTTCTACAGTAAAGGTCAGAAAAGAAATATAACCTAAATGAATCAGATCAGAAGACCATGACTGCCTTCAAAAAATAAAAATTTTCTAAATTACATAAATGACTTGAAAATGCTGCTTTAATGTTTTGTTTAAAAAAGCTGAAGTTCTAACTTCAGGTTCAGAATCTGACTAAAAAAATGAGAACAATTCAGGACACTGGTGGAGATTTAGTTACGGGTGCACTCAGACAAAAAAAAATCTAGTATAATTTAGCTGACAGTGACGGTAATTTGCAGCCTGACCAGCCAGCCCCATGCTTCCTTATGAGAAGCATTCTAGAATCAAAAAGATAATGAGTCAGACAGGTAACATGTTGACCTGATAAAACCTAATAAAAATATTGCATGATAATGAAGTCAAAGTAAAGGAAAATTTGATCCTTTTCTGACTACCGTAAATCCTCTAATATTGGCCTGTATTCAATTAACGGCCGGGTATCATATTTTGGCCGGTGTCGAGTCGGCGGAGGTGAATAATGGCTGGTATTTTATTGTGGCCGGGTGGAATGTGGTAACAAGCAAGTACCACAGGGGGGCGGTTGTGTCATCCGTCTCACTTTTGATTTGCCAGTGATAGACCGCGAGGGTAACTTTAACCGTGCGGAGACGAAGAGGAGGCGAAAATTTGATATCAAGTTCAAAGAGAACGTGCTGATTATGCTGCAGAACACTCTGGGGAGCAGTAGCAGGGGTTGTATGAACTAGTCACTAGTCGACTTCACCGCTCCATAGTGACTTGTTATGCCTGTCATCGACTAGTCGCTGTCACGTGATAATGACCGGCAAGATGCAGTCCACGGAAAAGACAGCAGCCTGCTGTCAGCAGGTGACAAGCTCCTGCGCGTCGGGGGGGGCAACGCGCTGTGCCAGAGCGTCGGTACTGACACCCGCCGTAAAACAGACATTTAACCAAATTGTGACCTTTACCCTCTTGCAATTTAACCTTCCCCTCACCCCCATCCTAACCTTAACCAGCTTGCGCATGCAAAGCTCTGATTGTTGACGCGCTCCAGACATCTGCGTCCTGAGCACGGCCACAGTAACATTATCACATCAGGTGTGGCCACCTCAAAAACTAATTTACACGCGATCGTTCATGTCGGCTCATTTCCTTTTATGTTTTCTGTCTTTTATTGTTTTATTTGTGCCTGATGCGTTTCGCTGCTGTGGAGCGGGGCGCATCACCTTGTCCTCCGGTGACGCACCGATCACTGATGCGGCCGGCGCGCAGCGAGCACTCCGCTGTTTTTGCGGTCGGTAGATCTTTTAGAACTGCAGTTCAAAGGTAACTCATGAGGTGAATATATAGGAACCCAGGTAGCAGTTTTTCTTTAGGATTGAGAGGAGATGCAGGAAGATTATAAACAGGCAGAACAGAAAAATAGTCAAATAACAACAAGTTAGTTTTTGTACCTGCTGGTTGCAACAAACAGACACCATTGAAGGTAATCAGAAGTGAGGAACAGAAAATGAAATAATTATTTTAATGTTTAGAGCAGCAGGAACTCCGAGAGGCTGCAGGCGCATCAGTGAGTTTGCGGCCACTGTGCAGGGGGAGGGGGGAGAGGGCTGAAGCAGGGGGAGGGGGGAGAGGGCTGAAGCAGAAACTACCGATGTTAAAAGAAATGTGTTTAACTTTGAAAATGTGGGCGCAATTTTAATTGTCAAAAACTCCAGCGAACCATTAGTTCATTTTACTCAAATAGAAATTGAGGCCTGCCTCTAATTCCGGTCCTCCTTCCAATAAAGGCCTGGAGCTTGATGAGCTTGAGTCAAATACAGGCACGGGCCTGTATTAGAGGATTTACGGTAATTAACTTTGTGGGAAATCTTTTATTTTAATTAAAGTGTTATTTTTTGATGAGATACTTATTGAGCTTTATCTTGTGGGCCATGCATGAACGTCACTAGGATTGAGAGATGGGTGGGGGTGAGGTAGGGTGGGGGTGTGTGTGTGGGGGGGGGGGGGGGGGCTTAGCCCGAGGAGCTTGACCTTGAACATTTTTTATTACACCCTGCAAAAACTTCGTCAATTAATTCATTATATGAAGAACATTTAACAAAACCTATTATTTTATCACTTTCTTTTCCTTTCCTACCTTTGCACATTTTCTCTCTTCTTTTTATAAAAAATAACACTTAATCAGTTAATTAGTGGGGTCTATGTTGAAGAAAGATTTTATGTAAGTCCATTAAAAATTAGATATGTTATATTTCCAAATAAAGCTATTCGTTTCAGTCTAGTGCACTTAACAGGGGGAAATATTGTAGTCATTTATTTAATTACAACTTGCTTAATTATAAATGTTGTTTTAATATATGAATAACACTGCTATGATATGGAATAAAGGAGTATGTAATTAACAATTACAAGACAAAATAACAGTATATATGAAAATATCCAGCAAGTAGTAGAGCTTATAATACAGAAAGTCAACTATACAGATACAACTTGACATAAGGTTGCAGGCCAGATGATAATTATAGTTATTTTTTTCTCAAGGTCTCTTACCTGTTCACTCCTAAATAGAAAACTGTTCAATTTTGCTTGGGAACTTTGTGCTCAGGTAAATGCTCATAACGGTGCGCTCGCCCCTGTTTTCTCTGTAGATCACTGACCTTGACCATGCAGATCTCCTCAGCATCAACCACCTGGTCTCTCTCCTGTTCCTCACTCACTCTCTTAAAAAAATCTTCGTATATCCATCTAGCCAACACACTGAAAAACATTTTCAATTTCTAATGCCAAAACAAATGCTACTATGCCATTTAGTTTTCACTCACAATAACTGAAACAGCCATTGGTGGATAAATGGTACAGAATATGGACAACTGTTAGCCTAATATAGCCTATATTTTGTTGCTCATGATGATGGCATTTTCCATAACGTCACATTAAGCTGCCAAAATTTATGTTAAAGTTAGACGAGTACAATATCTCCTTTCTTTACCATAGGTAAACATAGGAAATATTAAGCAACTGAAAACCCACATGGAAAGAATTCATATAAACTTATTGGTTTTAATATATGATTTGATATAGCTTTTGAATATATGTGACATATACAAAATTGGCTGTTTTCTATTTTATACATACACATATGTACCTATAATACATACATATATGTATATATATATATATATATATATATATATATATATATATATTTTTTTTTTTAATTATTGAACTGAATAAGTACATTTTATATATATATATATGTAGATAGATAGACAGACAGACAGACAGACAGACAGACAGATAGATATTATAGAAAATATGTATAATAGAGAAAAACGGTCAATAATGTAGATATTCGGCCATATTCTGATTCAGGTTTTTAGTGTGGAGTGATTTTCGTGCCACCAACTGAAGCGTGCAGTGATCAGTCTTCAAGAGCACAACCTGCTCTGCAGTCGTGTGCAGCCCCTCTTTCTGCATGCTCAATCTCTCCCTGCTGTTGCTCAACTTGCAATTTTTAAAGCAATGTAGCCTCTCCATCAGCCGATCAGACAGCTCTCCATTATGCAATCAAAGCATGTCCAGGAAATACTGCCAGGAAAATTGCACTTTTTTCAGATGAAGAGGACTTTATATAATTATATTTAATTAGGTTGATTAACCCTCCTCTTTTCCTGGGACATTTCCACTGTTCACTTCCTTTTACACATCAAGGGATCATTTATGTCTGACCAAACAGAGAAGAAACACTTTATATGTTGAAATTAAAAGTCCTCTTCAACTGAAAAGAGTGCAATTTAACAGTTTTAGGAATGGATAATGTGTCTTTTTTCCTCTCTCTGAAGTCTAGACCTTGGTTTAAAGGGGCTGACAGCCAAAACATGTATAGAAATAATAAATGTCTTCTTCGTACATTCTCCTGCAATGCCCTGGTCCTGTAGAATGAGCCCTGGCATTTTTACTGTGATTGCCTGTTTTTCTGTAAAATCACAGAAAAAGAGAGTTCTTTGAACGTTGTTTCAGCTGTCATCGAGGATAGAAATGTTACAGATACAAAGGACGTCACTGGTGCTTTAGCTCGCCTAGTAATACTTCGGGTTTTGTGCAGAAGACCCGGGTTCGATTCTGGATGTGCACATAGTTGTTTTAGAGTTTCTTTTTTACATTAATGATTTTTTTTTCAGTAATAAGACGCCCAAATTTTTATTTGAGGCTCACGGAACGGCATTGAATTCACAGATAAAAAAGATGTGGGTTCAACTTTCATTTTGGAACAATTTTTCAAGCAAGGGAAGGGAATGATCTGAGCATGCAGGATGACTGACCCATCTTAAACCTTTGTCGGCTGTGCTGAAGAGAAAGGTACAGAACCACATTATTTAATTAATTAGCTGCATCTCCTGTCCTCTGTCCTCCAGGACACACACACACACACACACACACACACACACACACACACACACACACACACACACAAGGGAATGTCTCAGCTGTTATTTTCGTTAAGGAGTGTGCACGTACAGCATGCGTGCCTCGTGCACGAGCCTACTATTGAAGCTGCCGTTACGCTTTTGGCCTGAGGGGGCACTCGCGAGCATAAAAATTAAAAACTCCGTAAAGTCCCTTTAACTCATTTAAGTCTAGCCAGTACAGACCCAAATACCAATATCTTGCAAATACTGACAGCAAGAATTATGCAGTAGCATTTAAACAAATAAATGCAAATAAATTGATGTTTACAAAATGTTGCATAACATTTATTGAGTCGTGTCAAGGTGCTGTAGGAGAGTGCACTAGCACCGTGTCCTCAGAGAGGTTAGTTATTATTTATCTGCCTGAGGAACTTATTTCTATCTATTTCTACCTTATTTATAAACTATTTATTTACAGGTCCATCAGTTAATGTAATAATTGTGCCAACCACAGCTGCACCCCCCACCCCCAACCCGGTCTCACAGCAATCAGGGGCAAGCTGCACATGTGTTTAGCGCGCCGCACGCGCACATTTGGCCATTTTTAGTGGCTCAGGAGTCCGCAGGTTCGGTGTGTGTCACTCACTCTGATTACTCCAACAGAGCAGACTCCGAGAGCCGTTTCTTTAGCGACTGACACATCACTACATCATTCCCTTTCCTAATGTCCTGAAGAACGGTCCGGAGCGCAGGTGGAGTGTTTAGCTAACCTGCAGGAAGTGTCAACGACAGTTATCCAGAAAGTAGCTAAGGGTTACCAGAGATGTTTCTGAGGTGTTCGCTAGTTATTTAAAAAGTCAAGAAGGGGGTCTGAAAAGCTGTTGGAAATAGCGTCAAAGTCGCTAAGTTGGCAACACTGTGGGAGGAGCGCTTCATTTGCAACTCAGGGCAGCGCAAGTGGGAGGAGCAAATAATCGGCTTGTTTTGTTTTTATAATCGTTCAAAACTCAGATCGTAATTGGGATTAAAATTCGATTAATTGAGCAGCCCTAACATATAGGTTTTACTGTATCGCCCCCTGGCTTGTCAGCATAGCTGTCGGGGTGAAGGAAGTGGAGGAAGTCTTTTCTTGATACTTCCTGTGTGCGGCGATGTAGTTCTATATTCATTAATTATTATGTCTGCTTCAGACTAAAAAAAACCTCCTGTACCAGCTACGCATGTGTCGTGATTGTGTTATGTTGATGTGAACAAATAAAAAAAAGTTAACTGGAAAAAAAAATGATAGGGGGGCTTGTGAATATTTTAGGAGGGCTGAAGCAGGTTAGATTCAATTAAGGCTATCCTCGATCTCATAACATTTTTGAAAATCTTCTGCAATCTGTCAGGGCTCAGAGTGTGTCGTTAAAGACTTTCATCAAATGTTCACTCACGATAAGCATCCCAGATACTCATCCAGTTGCATAGTTAACCTTACTGATTTTGAGGACAGGCAGACCAAAAAGGAGAAAATATCAGCGGAACGGCCTGAAATTTTCAGTTGCTGATTGCTGTTTGGCTGAGGCGGCCATTTAGAATTGAGTCCAAATGCTAAACAGTTTTACAATCGATGTCCAAAGATGACATTCTGGGAGTCTCATTCAGAAACATCCAGTGGTTCCAGAAACTATTTAAACCAAATAAAACCAAAAACAGACGTGTGCCTTCAGGGGCATCACTTTGTTTTAATCATTGCTGGAGAAATAATCATAAATGTGAGTGTGGCTTGAAGATTGCTGGGGACAACCATTATTAATAATTCATATATAAATATTCTTCCATTTAATGTTTATTTACAATATGCACGGCAGTGACAGGTGTTGAAAAGCAGAGCTTCATTCAATAAATAGAACTTAAAACTGTGGATTCATCCATCAAACCATTTTTATAAGGCAAGCTCTTAAGCCCTGCACCATCGCAGCACATGAGCTAACACAGACAATCATCTGGAATATAATATGTAGCTTACCTGTGTCAGGTTTCATTTACCTCCAAGTGCTGCACAGGTTCCCAACAGCTCCTGTGTGTGTGTGTGTGTGTGTGTGTGTGTGTGTGTGTGTGTGTGTGTGTGTGTGTGTGTGTGTGTGTGTGTGTGTGTGTGTGTGTGTGTGTGTGTGTGTGTGTGTGTGTGTGTGTGTGTGTGTGTGTGTGTGTGTGTGTGTGGGTACACCAGCACATGGACCCATGCCTGATAAGCTCCAGCAGGCTCTGTTGCCTGTGGTAGAGCACAGCGTGTGCAGCAGCAGCGGCTGGTGGGGCACCACCGTGAAGAGCACCATGGTGTGTGCAGGAGGAGACGTCGTATCTGGATGCAATGTAGGTGATTTCATGAAAAGGACACCTGATTGTTCCTGTCAGAGCTTATCTGCTGCTTTACATTGCACTCTGTTCTTCTCACAGGGAGACTCTGGAGGACCTCTTAACTGTCTGGGTCAGGATGGGAGGTGGTACCTCCAGGGAGTAACCAGCTTTGTCTCATCACTTGTGTGTAATGAGCTAAAGAAACCTACCGTCTTCACCCGCACCTCTGCCTTCACAGAGTGGCTCAGTGAGGTAAATTAATCTAGTTCTGATCTTTACCAAGGAAGTCTGTGTGTGGATGCACAAATGTGACTCGATACATTTTGTTGTTGTTTCTTCAGGTCATGCTTAACTCCTGAGTGCTGTGAAAAGAGGGATAAGATCAACATTTGCTGTATTTGGATGGAAGTCATGGAGGTTTCACATGGGGAATAGTTATAATTCACTAAAAATTATGTTTAAAATAAAATCAAGAGATAAGATACTTGAAATGTTTGTGTTTTTAACCTCTTAAGGTCCCACATCAAGAAAACAAAAAGGTTCATCTTTGCATAAATGTTTTCATACGGGGCAATAAAAGTTCACTTATTTAAACATCTCCATATTTTTTAGATTTTTTAAATTTATTTTATCTCACTTTATGCTTCACAACTCCAGTCAATTAATATGTTAGTATGACAACAATTCTGTGTGAAATGACTAAAGTATATTGTGTTTGAAGCAACTGAACAACAATCCATCATGTGAACCAAACAAAAACCTCAAAATGGTTAAAAGTGTAGAAAACATTTAATCAGTTTTACCACTTCAGATTTCTTGTCCTTGGCTGTGTAATGAGACAAAAAGTGTGTGATTGCCCAGCGGCACAGATGTGGAACCCGTAAATCAGAGCTTTATATCAAACATCCCCAGGTCATGCCAGTGTCAGCGCAGGTGAATCTGATCAACACAGGTGGAAAATCTGAAGTCTCAGATCGGATTAAAAATCAACAACAGGTCAAAAGTATGCCCCAGCGATCCCTTATTCAGGTATCAATTAAAGTTTGAAACAAATAAGCATTAACTTTAGGACAAAATTGTGTGCTAATGTCATTACAGATATACTGTATACTCATTTTATTATGGGCAGGTCGCTTTTGAACAGATCTCTCAAAAATAGGCTTAA